>NC_090649.1:34882705-35147705 GCF_040937935.1 Hyperolius riggenbachi
GAAGCGGGCTTGGGACCCGTGAAACGCGTTGCAAACAGTTTTTTTCCTTGTTTTTGGAGTACTAATTACATTTAATATTATTTATACTACACAAAGTGGTTGTGTTGATTGCTGGGGAGGTAAGCCCACCATTACCAGCCACATCTTAATTGGTTTTAGCTGATACTATGTTTATCCTATTGGCACCTCTGTATTCTCTAGTACCTGATTCTCCACCTGGTGGATGGGTGTGAACACCCTTTTCTTCTTCACAGAGAACGACTTTTAGCCTGAGCAGGGACAGGCCTGATCTCCCCGTCTGCGATATAAGTGCTTGCCTGCCCCTGGCAACCCATTTTTGTGAGTATATCTACTTCTACTTACGTCTCACAACGATTATCTTACAATAATACACTATCGGGGGCTCTCGATTGTCTTTCTTTTTCTGCCTGTGGATAACAGTTGTTATACTTGTGATTAAAGGATATCCTCCAGTGGGCACTGCATTTTTTCAAAAAAGCATTTTTCTAAGGGCATTTTCACAGCTATTTTTTAATTCACTCCCTGACGCAACTCAGAAAGTGAACTCTTTGACCCGTGAGAAAAATAAATACAATGTATTTATTCTTAAAAAAACGCTCATGTGATCACTGCACAAAGCGATGTTGTGAGCATTTTGTGTTTTTTCTATACCTTCCATTGAGGCAAAATTGCCTCAAAAATGGTACTGGCAGCGCTTTGCTGAGCGGATCGGAAAAAAAAACAAAAAAAACACTCAGCTGTGAACTCTCCCATAGAGAATCATTGCACAAGTGTTTTTAGGGTGATTTTAAAAATCGCCTGCTATTGAAGAAAAGGGCAAAAACACCCTTAGCGTGAACGAGCCCATAGAATGGGTAAGGGTTAGGGTTTCTGACCAGTAAAAAAAAAAGCATAAATAAATAAAAAGTTAGATATTCACCTCTGGATAGTTGGAAGGCTTCCAATCTCCTCTTTAAGGACATGGTTTCTGCACAGAAACCCTCTAAACATATCCAACAACAGCTTATCAGACATGTTCTCATGGCCGCACTGCCCTTTGTGTATAAGCATGGCCATACTGTGTGTGTTTAAGCTTGCCTGTACAGTAAGCTGAAGCCACTCAATCGTGAGCAGCTTCATGCTACTGTGCCATACGGCTGCACTCATACAGAAAGAGGAGCATGGCCGCAGACTAGCAGAGGGTCCAGGCTCACTGATGGGGCTGAGGAGGACATGGGAAGTCTGGAGAATCCAAAGACCTCTCTCTACCTCAGAGAGTATCTATCTTTTTCCACTGGGAAATTACAGGTTTGCTTTAAAAATTTGGTTCTGAATGGGAAAATTGTTAATGTCTGGCACGTCAAAGGGACAGTTAAGGCCCCGTTCACACTTGCGGTTGTCTGCCAAACGGACCGGATGACCTGACCGGATCCGGATCGGATCCGTACGGTTCTGATCCGGATCCGATCCGGATCCGGTCAGGTTGCATCAGGTGTTCATCAGGATGCGATCCGGATCCGTTTGGCAAAAGTTACGTAAAAAACAAAAAAAATGTTGGGGTCTAGGAGGTCAGCAGAAGGGGGACCTGTGGAATCAGGCCCTCCGCTGTTTAGCACTCACCTCCACCTCCAACATGCTGCCAACATCTCCAGCTCGTGCTGCTCCACTCCAAAATGCTTGCCCATGTGTCCCCGATCCAATATCGCCGCAACAATCCTCATAGGAAGTGGGGTAGAACATCCGGATTTTTAGCCAGTGTGTTGTGCGCTATCCGGTTCTCATTGATTTGTATTGGCCGGATGGTGCAGTCCGGCTCCGCCCCGGATACGGCTGCCGGAGGAGCCGGACCAAAAAATAGCGCATGTTGGAACACACGCCGGAGTCCGGATCCGGTCCGGCTCCGGTCCGGACGAAACGGACGCATGTGAACGGTGGCATAGACTTACATTGCTATGCCGTGCGTCCGTTTCGTCCGTTCCGCATGCGGTGCGGCTCCGGCACGGCGATTCCGGATAGCCACCGCTAATGTGAACCGGGCCTAAGGCAGGGGAGACATGAGGAAAATATCTCAAACTGCTGATAAAAACACCATTGCAATGAATGTGCAGCTAACATCTGGCCATTAAAACACTCACACAACAGCCACAAATCACCCACCATACCCAGGTTTAACGCAGGGAGACAGTAAAATTAGTATTAGTAATAGTCATACCTTCAAATTGAAACCTCACATCTGTGTGTCTTAAATATGGACTGAACTGTAGCTAAATCTGTTACTATAGTGGGTATCGAACCTCCACTTTCAAAGAATTCTAATTTTGATGTTTTGCAGCCTGAAAAGAAGACATACACAAAATATACATTTTCTAGCTATATCAACTCATTGCAACTTTAAACATCCAAGTGAAAGATATAACATAACAGTAAGAGTTCAAAAAAATAAGTGTGACAACTGTCAGGAAGTGACACCTACCTGACAGTCTGACAGAGTCATGGGTGCCGCAAAATGCGTGTGGCACCAAAGGAGTCGAGATTAGTCTAAGGCTAGCTGAGGTCAAACCGGGAGTCAGATGTCTGACAGGCCAGTGGGTGAGACAGAAGGATAATCATTAAACAGGCAATAAGTCAGCAACAGAGATCAGATGTGCATAGGTACCAGAGGGTCAGACAATAGCGTAAACGGTAAGACAGGCAAAGAGTCGGCAACGAGGATGAGATAGGCAAAGGTACAAGGCGTGAGACTAGAAGCAGAGTAGATAAACAGGCAATAGGTCAAACACAGAGTAATCACAAGGCAATAATACACAGAATTGCAAGACTAACTAGTGTACAAATCCCTGAGTTCCTCCCAGTTCAAATGTACCACGGATCTGACTACGGGTCTGAGGCTTAACAGAGAACTGTCAGCTACAACAGACACCAGAGCACTGACAGCTCAAGGAATATATAGGCAGCTCTGGGTCTGTAGCCCTGCCCCCTGAACAGGTGATCAATCAGGAGTAAACTAGGGCGGAGATGTGTTAGCTGATCGCTTGATCAGCTGACATGCTTCCTAAGTCTACAAGGCCTCTCAATTGCTGCGCACGTGTGTTTGAAAGTGCCAGCATTACTAGCCTCCTCGGGAGGCCTGTGCGCAGAGGAAACCCGATCACGCCTGGGGGCTGCGGAAGTAACAGACCCGCACCGCTGAATGAGAGCAGCGCTCGTGCTGCTGGAGGCAGCAGAGGTGAGACTGCGGTTCATGACAATGAGGTAAAACAGAGATGAATAATTCCCCCAGAACTTTATGGAGCAATCTTTAGATTTAGTTACTAGTAATGATCGTAATCTGTTATTTACGATTATGCAAATGTTTTTCCAGCCACTAGGACGCATTCAGTAGGCAGTAGCAGTGTTAGGGAGTCTAGCCCAAGAACTCCTTGCTGAATAGGTGCTAGCTTACTGAACAGGAAGAGACGAGATTTGCAGTGGGCCCAGTTTTTCTCCTGAGTTTTTTCCTAGGTGATATTTGTATACCTGTCAATAAAATGCCTTATAAACCACCATCGAGCAAGAAAATACTCACAATAGTTTTGAGAGTACTTTTTCACCTACATGTTGGTAGCTTTTCAATCTCAAAGTGCTGAAACATTATTTAAAATAGAAGATGAAAAACGATTTCCTAGGAGAAAACTCAGAAGAAATAGGTAATTGCATATGGCCGTGGTCTCAGGTGTCAGAGGCAGAGCCCTTAGGGCTGGTTCAGACGGGCGTTTTTGTGGCGTTTAACGCAGCGTTTCAGACGCAGCGTTTTTTGGGATCTACTGCCATCCCATGCAAGTGAATGGTAGCGTTTAGAGCTGGCTTTTGCAGGCTTTCATGAAAGCCTGGCAGTAGATCCCAGCGTTGCGTCTAGTCTCAAAAGCAACATGCTGCTTTCAGAGGCAGTAAACGCGAGGAAACAATAGCAGAGACCAGAACTGCTAGCCTTGAACGCTTTTCAAAAGCTTTCAAAAGCTAGCTTTTAAACGCTGGCGTTTAAACGCTGGCGTTTGAACGCAATGCCAAGCAAAAGCTCAGCAGACGCCCGTGTGAACCAGCCCTTAAAGCGGTATACAATCCTGACATAATATTCTATAAAAACACGTTTTCCTACTTTTTATATGCCATACGGTTATCATATTTACTTTTGTGCATAAGTATTATTATTCATTTAGAAATTACAAGTTCCCAAAGTACATTTTTTTGCTATGATAGCTGACTTTGCATTGTATTCATAACTGGTATTCATATTGTATTGAAGGCAGAAATTCTTTCTGATTGTCTGTCTGTGTTCAGGAGAGTCTGCACAGTCAGAGAATGTGTCACATTCCTCACTTGATACAATTAAGTAAACACAAGATGACATTATCTCCAGTTCGGATGCATCCAGGCTTCTCTGCACTGAGCTTGTAAGTCCCGTGTTTAACTAGTTAAATGTTGTTCTAGTGAAAAAAAATGGTGGTAGTATATAATATGCTGTAAATAATCTTTTTGAGCAAAGACGAAATGCTGGGTTTCATTCCGCTTTTTACAATAACACTATCCAATCTTCACAATTAAAACCAATAACAATAACATTTCTATAG
The DNA here is from genome assembly GCF_040937935.1 of Hyperolius riggenbachi. Taxonomy (NCBI): domain Eukaryota; kingdom Metazoa; phylum Chordata; class Amphibia; order Anura; family Hyperoliidae; genus Hyperolius; species Hyperolius riggenbachi. The sequence continues at coordinate 34,887,313 of NC_090649.1, forward strand.
TGCCTGTCTCCCATAGGACTCAAAGCACTTAGGCTCTCTCAGATTCAGTAATTGGTAGTAGGATAAAGTATTCACACAACAAAAATTATATTTCTGCAAATGTCCAACTGAACAGGTGGGTTTTCAGTCTGGATTTAAAAATGCCCAGAGATGGAGGTGTCCTGATCTGCTGAACTAAGAAGTTCCATAACGTAGGAGCAGCATGACAGAAGGCTCTGAGACCAAAAGTTTACAGGTGGACTCTGGTTATAACTAGATTATTAAAACCTGTGGATCTGAGATTGTGGGGATTGCTATGCAGCTGTACCATTTCTTTCATGTATCTAGGACACAGATTATGTAGCGATTTAAATGTCAGTAGGCCGATCTTGAGTAGAACCCTCCATTTTATAGGTAGCCAGTGAAGGGAGTGCAGGACTGGTGTTATGTGGCAGTGACGGGGTTGGTTGGTTAGCAGTCTGGCAGCAGTATTCTGTATCAACTGTAGGCGGTACAAGTCCTTTTGGAAGGCTGGTGTAGAGAGCATTACAGTAGTCCAGTCGGGATGTAATGAAGGCATGAACTAAGGTAGCAGATCTTTTGGGGGAATTTGGTGCTTGATTTTTGCAATATTCTTCAGGTGGAAATAGAATGATTTTACCACAGCATAGATGTGAGTTCTGAAGTTTAAATCCCCATCAATTAGAACTCCCAGGCTATGCACATGATCAGAGATGTGTAGATCCATGCCTCCTATTCCCAGAGGTGAAGACTGCAAGTTAAGTTGTTTTGTTGTCATGTGCTGCCCTCCGATCAGAAGGACTTCAGTTTTGTCTGCATTTAGTTTCAGCCAGTTGTCATTCATCCATTGCTGCAGTTCGCCTAAGCAGGCATTTATAGTTTGAGATGGGTCTGTCACAACAGGCTTGAAGGAAAGATATAATTTGGTGTTGTCAGCATAGCAGTGGTATGTTTTTGGATTCGTTTTCCAAGCGGTAACATCAGTGGCGTAGCTAGAAACCTCTGGGCCCCGATGCGGAATCTGGATGAGGGCCCCCCCCCTCCCGGCAACAACAGCCCCATCCCCTCGCAACACCCGACGCACACACATATCCAAATCCCCATAGCTGTGCATGGCATGGCTATATCAATTCCGCTCTCCAGCAGCATGGCTGCCACGTTCAATTTGCAAACATACGCAGCACCCAGAGGAAATAGGGCAATTAGTAGCAAGATGCCAGTCTGAAGGAAAATAATCGTTATGTGCGCAGCAGTCACCCGATAATAATTATTATGTGCGCAGTATTTACCAGAAAATCGTTATGTGCGCAGCATTCACCAGATAATAATTATGTGCGCAGCATTCACCAGAAAATTGTTATGTGCGCAGCATTCACCAGAAAATAATAGTTATGTGCGCAGCATTCACCAGAAAATAATTGTTATGTGCGCAGCATTCACCAGATAATAATTGTTATGTGCGCAGCATTCACCAGATAATAATTATGTGCGCAGCATTCACCAGATAATAATTATGTGCGCAGCATTCACCAGAAAATAATAGTTATGTGCGCAGCATTCACCAGATAATAATTATGTGCGCAGCATTCACCAGAAAATTGTTATGTGCGCAGCATTCACCAGAAAAATATCGTTATGTGCGCAGCATTCACCAGAAAATAAACGCAATGCGGGAGCTTTCACCAGAAAATAAATGCAATGTGGGAGCTTTTACCAGAAAATAAACGCAATGTGGGGGCATTCACCAGAAAATATACGCAATGTGGGGGCATTTACCAGAAAATAAACACAATGTGGGGGCATTCACCAGAAAATAATCGTTATGTGGGGACAGTCACCAGAAAATAATCGTTATGTGGGGGCAGTCACCAGAAAATAATCGTTATGTGGGGGCAGTCACCAGACAATAATCGTTATGTGGGGACAGTCACCAGAAAATAATCGTTATGTGGGGGCAGTCACCAGAAAATAATCGTTATGTGGGGGGCAGTCACCAGAAAATAATCGTTATGTGGGGGCAGTCACCAGAAAATAATCGTTATGTGGGGGGCAGTCACCAGAAAATAATCGTTATGTGGGGGGCAGTCACCAGAAAATAATCGATATGTGGGGGCAGTCACCAGAAAAGAATCGTTATGTTGGGGGCAGTCACCAGACAATAATCGTTATGTGGGGACAGTCACCAGAGAATAATCGTTATGTGGGGAGAAGTCACCAGAAAATAATCGTTATGTGGGGAGCAGTCACCAGAGAATAATCGTTATGTGGGGACAGTCACCAGAGAATAATCGTTATGTGGGGACAGTCAGTCACCAGAAAATAAACCTGTTGTACAAATAAAAAAAATTCACTCACCTGGCCAGCCTCTGACGTGAGCTCCCCGACGTGCAGCCAGCCTCCCCGTGCAGCTCCTCCAGCGACGATCCTCTCCTGCAGCCAGTTTCTCCCTCGCTGACAGGCAGAGTGCAGGGCTACGGCAAGATGGCGCCCGAAGCCCTGTACTGGAGACACAAATAGTCTCTAGTGCAGGGCTTCGGCAGCCATCTTGCCGTAGCCCTGCTCTGCCTCCGGGAGAAACTGGCTGCTCCGCTGCACTGCAGGATCCTGCTCTGCCTCTGGGAGCCAGATTTTAACACCTGGGGGGTCCAGGCCCCCGGGCCCCTCCCTTGCCTCTTTATGAGGCGTGCCCGGTCGCTACGGCGACCCCTGCGACCGCGGGCCCTACGCCCATGGGTAACATGTAAATCGTGAAAAGCAGGTGAGAAAGTATTGAGGCCTGGGGCACTCCATACTTAAGTGGTACAGAGGTGGACAGGGAGAGCCCATAGACGCTTTTTGGGTTCTGCCAGGAAGGTTTTTTGAGGAGAGGCCTGATAATTGCTTCCTTTAGTAAAGCAGGAAATATACCCAATTATAAGGAGCAGTTTACAATTTTGAGGATACCGATACAAACAGGTTGGGGTAGTTCTACATGAACTGTGTTGGGCCAGGATCCAGGTCACAGGTAGTTTGGTGGAGGTGAAGGAGGGTGCTCAATGTGACGTCTTCCTCAATTTCCTTGAAGTTTGACCAAGGTGTTATGTTGTCTCTGCTAATTGTCTTTGGCGCTATATTAGGCTCAGATGCTGTAAGTTAGATAGCGAAATGTATAGAGGATTCTTTGTCTGAAAAGAAATAGGAAAATTGGTCACAGAAGTCCTTTGAAGACTGAATATTAAAGTTTTGGCATGCCGGGATGCAAACTTTTTCCACTGTGCGGAACAGTTGGGCTGGTTTGTTAACTGCATTTTCAATCTCATGTGATAGAAAAAATGACTTTTTTCTTGGTGATATCCTTCTGATATTTCTTCAAGTGGAGGATTAAAGTGAATAGGAACCGCATTTTAAAATGAAGCAAATACTTACCTAAGGAGATGGAAGGTTCTGGGTCGTATAGAGCCTTCTGTCGCCTCTCTCGGGTGCTCTCTATCCTGTGCTGGCTCCCCCCCCTCCTGTTTCAATCCCCCACCAAAAGGGTATTTGGAAGTCTTCGGGAGCCGTGTCCTCCTGAAGACGTGCGGCTCCATACTGCACAGGTGTGAGCGTGCAAGAGAGCGTGCTTGCGCAGGTGCAGTACAGGGCCGCCCTTCTTCAGGAGCACTCGGCCTCCCTGAAGACTTCTGAAGCCTCCTTCGGCCGGGTAAAGCAGTATTTGACTAAATTAGTCAAATACTGCTACCGGGCGAGCAAGTGCTGGAACGAGGGGACTAGGAGAGGAGCAGGAAGGCTCTATAGAACCCAGAGCCTTCCCTTTCCTTGGGTAAGTATCTGTCTCATTTTTTTAAATGCACTGATATTTTATCTGCTTCTTGAACTGCTGTTTGACAGCTGGTATTGAGAGGGAGAAATGGATATTGTGGTGGTCTGACCACACAACAGGATTCATTTCCACACTAGCTATTGACAGACCAGTATGGAATAAAAGGTCCAGAGTGTAACCTTTCTTGTGAGTAGCAGAGTTGATTGCTTGGGAGAAGCTCAGTTCATTTATGGCACGAGGAAGCTCTATTCCTTATTGTGAAAAAGAGTCATCCACCCATGTATTGAAATCTCCAAGAACAATCCACCTGGGATGTTCCAGTCTTAGGTTGCATAGGAGATCTACGAGTTCCTAAAGGAAGGCCAAGTCCTTTCCTTGTGGGTGATAGATCAATAATATGCATGGCCGGCCTTTGACCTGAGTGACTTGAGCGGGCACACATGATGTACATTCAACTGGCCCTGTCCGCATTTCTACTTGCTGGCTGTGGCTGCGGGCTCCAGATCCGTCTGTGGCTTCTGCAAGTGGTAGCTCCGCCCCCTGGTGCCACTGGGGGTGATGGGTCCCCTGATGAGTACGTGACACAAAAAGTGTTGGGCAGAGCCTAAATACGTGGACTACAGCTGGCTTATGGTTGTTACACACTTGTTGCAAATGGGATAATGTGAGCACAATACTTAAAATTTTTTATATTAAAGCGAAATATAACCCTGCATTTCAACTTTGCTCTAAAACATTATTTACAGCATATTATATGCAAAAAGCATTTTTTTTTTACTAGACCAGCATTGGAAGGGTTAAACACAGAGGTTTAAGGTTTCGGGAGAGATATGCAGAAGTTCAGATTGTTAAATTCTATTTAGTTATATGTAACTATTGAGAAATGTTACACACTCTTTGGCTGTCCTCCAGCTCCTGAGGGAGTGAGTCACATTCAACACTTAGATACATTTATGTAAACAAAATGTATCTTTGTATCCAGGAACTTTAAAGCTGTGTGTAACCCTTCCAATGCTGGTCTAGTAAAAAAAAAAAATGCTGGTTGCATACAATATACTGTAAATAATGTTTTAGAGCAAAGTTGAAATGCAGGGTTATATTCCGCTTTAAAGTAACAGTTTTACGCTATGGAGACTCCCTTCTAGTCATTAGAGAGGTTCCGAACGGTTTGCCCGACAAAGGCGAACTTTCCCCGGAAGTTCGATTCGCCCCAAAATGCTCTATTGAGTAAAACTTTGACCCTCTACATCACAGTCAGCAGGCACATTGTTGCCAATCAGACTGCACTCACTCTTGGAGGCCCCCCCCCCCCCTATACAAAACAAGGTCCTTGAGCCATTTGACTCACTCGTCTGCCTATACTAATTAGTTAAGGGACATGGCCTTTTGTGTTCAACAGTTGTCCAAAGAGAACCCCAGATAGCCAGGTAGATTAATCTCTCTCTCTCTCTCTCTCTAGTAGGGATGGTCACCGCTTTCCGCGGAATTGTATTTTTGCGCATAAATGGATTGAGCATAAATGGTACATGATAGGCTGGCTTCAGCATGTAGTGTTGGTGGTACAGTGGCACTGTACTACATGCTGAAGCCAGCCTAGCATGTACCAATGTACCATTTATCCATTTATGCTCAATCCCTTTATGCTCAAAAATACAATTCCGCGGAAAGCGGTGACCATCCCTACGAGAGAGAGAGAGAGAGAGAGAGAGAGAGAGATTAATCTACCTGGCTATCTGGGGTTCTCTTTGGACAACTGTTGAACACAAAAAGGCGAGGCCATGCCTGGCTACATATCCTTAAGCAGTGGCTGGATGGTGTAATGGTTAAGGGCTCTGCCTCAGACACAGGAGACCAGAGTTCAAATCTCGGCTCTGTCTGTTCAGTAAGCCAGCACCTATTCAGTAGGAGACCTTAGGCAAGTCTTCCTGATGCTGCTACTGCCTATAGAGCGTGCCCTAGTGGCTGCAGCTCTGGCACTTTGAGTCCCCCAGGAGAAAAGTGTGATCTAAATGTTATTTGTCTTGTCTAATTTTTCTCTTGGATTGAGCATAAATGGTACATGCTAGGCTAGTTTCAGCTAGTTTCAGCTAGTTTCAGCTAGTTTCAGCTAGTTTCAGCTAGTTTCAGCTAGTAGTGTTGGTGGTATAATGGATATGTTAGTTACCTACCATACACTGAGACCTGGGTTCAATTCCCAGCCACGGTATGTAAGCTGGCTTTTGAAATACTATTATTCCCTGGCACATGAGACCCTCCTCCCTCCGGTAGGAGATAGAAGGGGAATAGGGAGGAGGGGTGGAGCTCCAGGTATTAGAACCCTTGAAACATGATTTCTAGCTAGTAGAAATTTTTCTAAATTTTGAAGTTCGCCTCCCCATTGAAGTCTATTGTGGTTCGCAAATTTTTTCGCGAACCGAACTTTCCGCGGAGGTTCGCGAACCAAAAATCGGAGGTTCGCGACATCACTACTAGTCATTAGGTCTGGGGCTCGGTGGAGTATAAGCATTATGGAGATGGTATGAAAAGTGCTGATGGATGAAGACGTACTAAGCCCGAATCCTATCATACGCTGTAGCTGTCCTATAACTTGGCAGCATTTAGAGAAGGTGAGAGGCTAGGTGTCCCGATGTTTGATGCAGCGATATTTGATGGCGGAGGAAGCGTGGAATAATCACTGGTGATAAAGCGCATGTGCTGACTGTGATTTGACAGCTATTACAGAGGGTGAGAAGCTCTGAATTCTGAGTGTGTGGCGGGTTCACGCTGGATTTGGATTACACATGGTGGTGTCATATATATTTTACAGAGGAACGCTATGTTTTTGTTTTGTTTGTTTGTTTCTTTTATGTGTATAACGGACTACAAAAGCACAGAAAGCTGGAGGCTGGTGGACATTGATTGAGAGCGCAGCATCTGTGGGATTGTATAATGAATGCACTATATGTTTGGTGGAAAAGGACTGCGATCCAATATAATTTTTTTCAGGTGGATTTGTGTGAGGATTTGAGTTGTCTAGTTGGATGTTCACAATTACACACTGTATGCTATTGTATATACACTATACAACGCACAATTCTTTGTATAGAGATTTTTGCCTGGAATATCGATTACGCTCCGTCTGCCGCCTGTACCGACCCTGCCTGGAATACAGACTACTCGCTGCCTGCCGCCTGTACCGACCCTGCCTGGAATACCGACTACTCTCTGCCTGCCACCTGTACCGACCCTCTGCCTGATATCTGACTACTCTTTGATCTCTGCCTGGACTGACCTAGGATTGCCTGGCCTTGATATTGCCTACTCCTTGTGTACCTCAATACTTCTGATATATACGTGTATGACCTCGGATTGCTACTGGACATTAGCTATCCCCTGTTAGTTTCTGGTGCGTTACATAGTTCACTCTACGTTCAGCTCCTATACCTTGCACCTACAAGGCCTGGTTGTAACCGAAGTCGGTCAGGTGTTGCTCCTCACCTCCTGTTTAAGCAGTGACACGCCACATAGGGTGAAGAAGGTGGTGTTAGATTGGGGCAAAGGAGCTGAGAGGTGAATTGATAACTTGCCAAGCCGGACAACCTTTTAAGGCTAACTGATAAAGTTAAATGATGCTAGCTTTCTGGGATCTTGTCCCCTTCTTCAGGCATATTTTCAGATTAGTAGGGGATCAGTTAAAAAGGGCGCCTGAGCTGCCTGCATGGAAAGGGCACCTCTATAGACATCAATGTTATTTCTGTAAATATCGGCTACAAGGTGGTGAAAAGGGAGCCTGAGTTTTGATATCTGCTACAAGTGAGCTCCCCTTGGCAGCCCATATTTAATTTGGCTACGTTCGGCTACAGTAGAGCGCCCCTTTGTAGCCCATATTTGTACGTTCCGCTACAATAGGGCACCCCTTTGTAGCCCATATGCACTGGGTGTCTTATGTGCATTTGATACACCCTATGTGGAGCATCTCTGTTTTTATTTTTTATGGTCCACCGGTCTACTGAATGATCTGGATGAGTTACAACCTAGGAGGAGAGAAGTTTTATCCACCTCAGAGCGCAGCAGAGTTTATACATTGAATTAGGTATGTGGGATACACCAGGCACCTTTTTTGTAGCCTAATTTGGCATATATGGGCTACACCAGGCGCCTTTTTTTCCAGGCCCCCTTTTCAAATGGATGTGATTATTAGACCTAAGCCCGTTAATATAACGTGCTCTAGATCTGTGTCGCAACCCCCCTCCCACCCCTGTGACCGCCGCATGTCAGCGCGCAAACGCAGAAACACAGGGACAGGAGTATGAAGGGACCCTTGTAGAATATTGTATAGTATACACAAAGATGACAGTTGTGCTGGTTACTGTTTAGCAGTTAGATGTCAGGTGATCAGCAGGCTGGAGACAGTGAGCTAATGCAACCATACATGAAATCCAGCAGGTTTCTGAAGATCATGAAGCCAAGTCAATCATGTTAAATAAGGTGCCATAAATCCCATTCCACAATTTAAAGAGAAACTCCAACCTAGAATTGAATTTTATCCCAATCAGTAGCTGATACCCCCTTTACATGAGAAATATAATGCTTTTCACAAACAGACCATCAGGGGGTGCTGTATGACTGATTTTGTGCTGAAACCCCTCCCACAAGAAGCTCTGAGGACCGCGGTACTTTTGGCAGTTTGTTACAATGTAACAAGGTTCACAGACAGAAAATAGCTGTTTACAGCTGTCTCTAACAGCCAAAACAGCTAGGAGCAGCTACATAACCTGCCCACAGTAAAAATTTCATCATGTAATAAATGTCAGAATGTGAATCGGGGAGAGGAAAGATTTTACAATGAGCAAACACTGACTAAATCATTTATACATAATTATGGTAAAAATTAAGCACTTTGTTTACTATTATTTTCACTGGAATTCCTCTTTAAACCTTCTGTTAATGTTTTGAACATTTTCATTAAGTTCTAAAAGTTAAAAAGTTAGGAATCGGTTACAATAAAATGCTCTCCTCTATAAGTAGATAATAGTGAGTGTATATGTTTTACAGTAGACCTTCTAAAGGACAATATACTTAAAAATTCTATAAATTAAAAAAGTTATCCTTACTTAAATGGGCACTATAGTTATTTAGCGTTATCATATTTTTTTGGAATATAAAACGCTCCGGCATATAATACGCAACTAGGTTTAAGTGCAAAAATCAGGAAAAAAATAGCTAAACCTAGGTGCCTCTACCCTGCACTTATGAACCTTTTACTCCCCCCACCAACTTTATCTTAGGAACTGTTTACACAACACTAGCTACTCTGCACTAACCACTGCTGACCCTACCAGTTACAATACATAACACTTATCCCTGCTGCCCACCAATTAAGCTACACAGCAATGTACTACACTACTCTGCACTACACTACATTATACTTAACTAAACTACACTAACACTATACTGCACTAAACTACACTACAATTAACTAAATTACATTTTACTGCACTAAACTACACTACACTTTCACTTTAATACTATACCCGCTCCTGCCAGCTCCATCCTCTCCCTCTGGCTCCGGGTCCTGGTAGCCATAGCCGGCCTTTGATATGAGCGACCGGAGCGGTCGCTCAGGGCGCCAGCTTCCAAGTGGGCGCCTATAGCTGGTTGCCTATACTGAGGGCACCTACACCTGATTTCCTATACTGAAGGCACCTATAGCTGGCTACCTATACTGGAGGCACCTACGCCTGGCTACCTATGGAGGGATGGAGACCTTCAACTGACTTCCTATACTGGGGGGCACCTATGCTTGGCAACCTATATTGAGGGCACCTATACCTGGCTACCTACTTATACTGAGTCTGAGGGCGTTTTGTGGGGGGGGGGCGTACTGCGGCTATAACGCCTGGTGCAAATTGTTAGTGCTGTGCTATCATTCTAAATGAGGGGGAGGCGGCTAACTGTCCCACTGATTGATTTTATTAATATTCCTGAAAGGTTCTAGCCTTTATTTTTAAGTGTATTCAGGATAATGCACTCTTTCCATCCATTCGTGGTTATCAATAGTATTTTTTCTATTATACATACGTGACGTGTCACAGAGATCTGAGCATTTGGCATGATGTGTCACAACGTCAAAAAGGTTGGGAACCACTGTTCAAGGAGATATCTCAGGAGAAAAGGGGAATTGCATATGGGCCTGTGTGTGTGTATACGTGCACGCGTGTGTGTATATGCACGTGGGAAGAGGATGAAGGGGGGGGGGGGCACAAAAATCAGGTTTCGCTCAGGGCTCTGTGAAACCTAAGGCCGGCCCTGCTGGTAGCGCATTCCACTTGTTTCCTTGCAGCTCTCCAGGGACACCGACCACCTGCCGCTATACAGGACTGCAGTGTCCTCCATCCTGTAAGCCGCACACCCGCTGTGTTTACAATACGCTAACGCTAGCTGTTTACAATACACTAGTGACACCCGTGCACCAGGGGTTGCGCATGATGTCATGTTTTAACTGTTCTGTTTTTTTCAGATCTGTTCACCTCCAATGTTTGTGTTAGCTCCCTCCACTACCATGTGATGCTGTATACTGTAGAAAATCTAGCTAGGCTGCTCTTTTTGACAGCATAGCGTGAAGGACCCTGGCAGTCTGACAGGTTATTAAATAGGCCATCCGAGCTCCTTGTCGGTCCATTCCTCCTCCATTCACTGCACGGATACTGGAATGTCTGTTACTTTATCCATGCAGTATACAACTGAGGAGAAACAGATGGATGAGCTAAGGTGTCTAACTAGTAGTCTGTCAGAGATCCAAGATCCTTCACTGTATGCTTAGAGCAGCCTAGCTAGATTTACTACAGTATACAGCACCACAAGGTAGTGGAGGAATCTAACATTGAGGCCCAGTGCACACCAGAAACCTCGAGCAGATCTGCAAAATGCTAGAGGTTTTTGAAGCAGATTTCAGAGGGATTCTCGGCATGTTTAGAGAGGTTTTCTAAACATGCCTAGCGTTTTCAGAAGCGTGTTTGTGTAGCAGATGTCATATATTGTTACAGTAAAGCTGTAACTGAACAGCTACTATAACAAAAACGCCTGGAAAAGTGCTCTGATCTGGCGTTTTTCAGAGCGGTTTGAGCTTTTCCTATACTTTACATTGAGGCAGAAACGCATCTGCAAACCGCAAAAATGCTGCAGGAACCACGTTTGCGGTTTACTAAAAACCTCAAACCGCTGGTGTGCACCATCCCATCGAAATACATTAGCCAAGCTTTTCACAGGCGGAAGCGGTTGGCAAAACGCTACAAAAAACGCTCGGTGTGCATCAGGCCAAACATTGGGGATGAACAGATCTGAGAAACAGAAGAGTTAAAACAGATGTTCCCCACAAGATAATAGACTGATCGGCTTGTATGGCGTTTAGTTGAGAAATGACGGGATACCAAGTGAGTGAAGAAACAGCTCTGCTTGTTTTCCTTGAGTCAATTATTTGTCATGGCAGCTTCTGTCACATGCTGGCTTAATTTTACCCAGCACTTATATTGCCATAATGCCCCTTTAAAGGGACTCCGAGCAGTGCAGTAACTATGGAAAGATGCATACTATTTTGAAGCTCTCTTTCTCCTTTTTCCATTTATGTACAAAACCGCCGCCCTATGCCTTTTAGTTTTCGGTATTTTCAAAATCTGCCATCTGCGGCTGCCATCTTGGATTCCTTATTCAGCATTGTATTACACAGGACAACACTTTTCCCCAGTGTTGGCAGCTCCATTCAGCACAATGCAATAAAATACAAGGAACCCAGGGGATATAATTACAAACATCATGCCAGTAGGTGTGAGGATATAATTCATTAGTTGTGGGTATGCTTAAAGAGACAATGAAGCGAGAATAAATCTCGCTTTAGAGCTTATATTCAGCAGGGGCATTTGTGCCCCTGCTAAAACGCCGCTATCCCGCGGCTAAACGGGGGTCCCTTACCTCTCAATTCCCCCCCTGCAAAATCCCAGACCAACTTGGTCGTAGTCTAGTTTTGCTGCTCTTGAGGCAGGACTAACGGCTGCAGCCCTGCCTCAGCGCCGTCTATCAGCGGCGCATCGCCGCCTCTCCCCCGCTCCTCTCAGCGAAGGAAGACTGAGAGGGGCGGGGGAGAGGCGGAGATACGCGCTGATAGACGCGTGTGGAGGAAGGGCTGCGGCCATTAGCCCTGCCTCACCAGGAAGAGATCCTCGGGCACCACGGAGGGGATTTGGGAGGTAAGGGACCCCAGTTTAGCTGCGTGATAGCGGCGTTTTAGCAGGGGCACTCATGCCCCTGCTGAATATAAGCTCTGAATCGAGATTTATTCTCGCTTTAGAGGCTCTTTAATAACCAGACCAAATAAACTGAACGGTTTTCTTGTTCAAGCTATGTAATCAGGCCTTGTCATTGTCTTTCATCAACAGCTTAACTTATTCCTCCAAAAAGTTAATTTCACCACAACTTCTGGGGACACAACCTACTTTGATGGTGACAATAGCGTGCCTGCACATTTTGAAATAATTAAGCATTTTTTTACTTCGCAGTCAAGACTGTCATCAATGAAGGTTGGACAAGTTGATGTCTCGTCTTCTGTTAGGGAAAAGCTTACAATTAACACTACCGCTGATTTGTGGGCTCCATATTTTTCTCAGGTACAGAAAGCAAAGGACGATGTTCTCATTTTATGTGGCTAAGTAAATAAATTATCTTGTTTTTCTTCTATTTTTTATTAGGCACATATTTTGTAATATTTTTTGTTGTTATTCACATCCACCATCTCTTCTTTTATCATCCACTGTGTGGGGGCGATCTGGGTGAGCTCTGGGGGCTGAACAGCAAGGGGTGATTGGGGTCACCACCTCCTTGTGCTAGTGGAATGCTAATAAACCTGAGGGGGCGGGGCTGGCATCAGCATACAAGCTCTATCACCTGGCCACAATGCTCGAGCACCCATAAACCCACATACAGTAATTACATGGCACAGCATGGTGCCGGAGGAGAACCAAGTGTCAGACTTATTCCAACACTTGGATCGGAGGGTTCTGACTCTGTGTTGGGCTGGATACCACAATAGTGTGGCCAGCAGTAGTTTAAATGACCCACGGAATATGTATTTACATGATGCAGGGTGGTCCTGGGGGAGATCAGTCGGGCCTGATTCCATGTCGGACTGGATCTGACAGTGGTGCGTACTGTGGAATCCCAATGCTACCTTGTTGGAAGCAGTCTGACATCAAGAGCTGTGGAGAAGACTTCCAATGCTGGACCACTTTTGAAAATGGATCATAAAAGGTAAATGCATGACTATCTTAAAAAGGATGTATACAGTTACTTCATCATTGACATTTTTCCATTCATATTTAAGGAAAATCTTATAGCAGATCTTTACAGTGTTAGCTTATTTAAAGAGTAACCAAGCAGCTCGGGGTGACCCAAACCACTAGGAATGTATAGGGGGATAAAAGAGACCGAAAGGCCCTCCTACCAATAAGCAATGCTTGGTGAAATTTGCCTTCTTAAGACATTTGCAATAATTCAGCTATAAGGGAACATTTCTGGTCACCCACAATGCACCACTACTGAATATGCAAATTGTCTCTTCACCCCTGTAAGCCAGGCTCACATCCAAAACCGCTGGTGTATAGCAAGCCTATAGCTTTAAAATGAACACAGCCATATCAACCCCATATGTAGAAAGCCTTTTGGCCCTCATCATCAGTACATGGTAGAGATTGATATGGCTGTATAGGGATAGGGCTTGGACCAGCACAACAGAGTAACCAAGCAGCTTGGGGTGACCCAAACCACTAGGAATGTATAGGAGGATAAATGAGACCGAAACGCCCTTCTTCTAAAATGCTTGGTGTTATTTGGCTTCTTAACAAAAACAGAACAGAAACAGAGCTAATGAAACAGAACAGGAACAGAAAGAGATCATTTGCATATTCAGTAGTGGTGCATTGTGGATAATCACAAATGTTCACTTATAGCTGAATCTCATCATTCCCTTTCTGATCCCCTCTCTGCTTCTGAGAGGAATTGACAGCGAGGTAAATATGTACTATACATTTGCAGGTACATCCAGAGCCGGATTAAGACTTAATGGGGCCCTAAGCAAAGTAGCAGATTTGGGCCCCCCTCTCAACATTATATACATATGCACAGTGTTTTTATATATATATATATATATATATATATATATATATATATATATATATATATATATATATATAATCTCTATCATATTTTTTTTTAATTGAGTGAGGATGGAAGGAGGCAGATAGAACTGAGGAAAAACAACTGGGGAGGTATATAAATTGAGAGGGGCAGTTAAAACTGAACAGCCAAAATTGGGAGAGATTTGTCAGGCTGAGGTGAGGAAAGAAAATATGGAGGAGGGCAGGCAGAAGCAGCGTTGTGCACTACAAGTAGCTAAAAGTAGGTAGCTACTCATAATCAAAATTTTAATTAGATAGCCCTGCCTGCAACAGAGGGGGGTTAACTTACCCATGCCTTAGTCATTGCACTTCATGTTGCTCCCATGCTTTCTTCTTCCGGGTAAAAAAAAAAAAAAAAAAGCAAAGGAGTGACGTGGAACGCGAAATGGAACGCAACGGCTAAGGCAGCGGCATGGGTAAGTTAAACCTCCCCTCTACCGCAGGCAGCGCTAATTTAAATTTCGATTACAAGTAGCTACCTACTTGTAGCTACTCACAGTGCACAACACTAGTCAAATGTGAGGTTGTGATCAGGCTGAAGTAAATCAGGTAGGGAAGGCAAAAGAAGTGCTAGCCATAGGGGCAGGGGGTCAACAAGGGGGGGGGGGGGGGGGAATAAGAATGGGGTGAAACAAATCAAAGTCAGCTGCAGACAGCGGGGAAACAAAAGCACAACCTTCAGCTCAGGACAAACCAAACTCACAAATATTCACAGTGACAGCACTCACAGCAGGCATCCTATTCTGCAGCTGCCTGTTGCGTGGAGTCTCTCTACTCTCCATCACCACGCAGTGAGCTGATGTTAGTAACAGGGGGAGGGGCGGGAACTGCAGTCAGTGTGAGGCGAGCCCTCTGTCTGTCTGGCCATTTGTTGAGCACTGGTGTCGGAAGTGAGGGAAGTTTAAATCAGCTGCTGCTACATTCCTTTTCCTTCCCCAGTACATTGTGCACGGAGGTCTTGCCCTACTCTCATGGGGATTCTGACTTGCTGTCCCTCAGCCAGGGAAACCTCCATGTGTCTGTTGCTGCTAAACAGCTGATCTGATCACACTACCCAGCTCCCGAGTCCCTCCAGTTTTCTTTTAGCTACACGCTGCCGCTATGTCTCTGCATAGGAAAGCAGGCGGCTGCAAGTGAACTTTGCAGCGGCTGCTGAGTGTGAGGAGGAACAGTGAAGGGCCGGATTAGGTGCTAATGGGGCCCCTTAAACTCTGACTGGGGCCCCAAGCAGCTGCTTGAGGTGCTTAGTAGGTTAATCCGGCCCTGGGTACATCATGTGTTTATTTTAAATAATTGTGCATGGTTCAGGTTCAGTTAAATGCTAAAATGTATCTCTATAACTAAAAGACAGTTGTAATTAGGGATGCTTTTTCGGATTCCACGGAATTTACATTTCCGCATTTCAGATCAGAATTTGGAAATCGGAAAACGGACATCGGAAATCGGAATTCTGCGGAAATCTGATTTGTTGCAACTCGGTAATTTTAGCCCAATCACAGAACTCAGAAGCGTTGGACCAATCAGAAAATGCAGATTATTTTCTGCAAAAAAATGGATTGCAGCAGTCATTTTAGTTCAATCACACTGTTATGTTTTTCCGATTTTTGATTTTTTTTTTTGCTATTTTTTACATTGTCTTTTTTTAATGCAATTTTTATTTGTCAAACATATCAAAACAATCAGACTATAAAGTGTATTGACATTCAAAGAAAACGATATAGAAGTAGCAACAGTCAAAATACACATCATATCATCACTAGAGATGGCCCGAACTGTTCCAGGCGAACTTTGGGTGGTTCGCGATCGCATGTGAACGCAAACTTTCCCGGAAGTTCGGTTCACCCCCATAGTGCGCCATTAGGGTCAACTTTGACCCTCTTCATCACAGTCAGCAGGCACATTGTAGCCAATCACGCTACACTATCTCCTGGAGCCACTCCCCCCTTATAAAAAGCTGGCAGCGCCGGCCATTATAGTCGTTCGTGTCCCTGTAGTAATTAGTGAAGGGAAAGCTGCTGGCAGACTCTCATAGGGAAAGATTAGTTAGGCTCTTGTAAGCTTCTTAGCTTGCTCCTGGCTGATTCTTATAGCACCCCACAACAGCTCTTTTGAGAGCTAATCTTGTTCTTGTGCTTTTTTTTTTCCTGCACCTTCCACCCTCCTCCTCCTCCTCCTCTCTTCCTCCCTTCCTGCCTGTCTTGTCTTCCAGGGATTTGTAGGATGTCAAAAGCCAGCTTACATACATTGGCCGGGAATCGAACCCAGGTCAACTGCTTTGAAGGCAGCCAGCTACGCTCACCACTATACCACCTACACTACATGCTGAAGCCAGCCTAGCATGTACCATTGTGATATGCCCAAGAGAAAAATAAGCTTGCTTAGGGATTTATAGGATGTCAAAAGCAACCTCACATACATTGGCCAGGAATTAAACCCAGGTCAACTGCTTTAAAGGCAGCTATGCTCACCACTATGCCACCAACACTACATGCTGAAGCCAGCCTAGCATGTACCATTGTGATATGCCCAAGAGAAAAATAAGCTTGCTTAGGGATTTGTAGGATGTCAAAAGCAACCTCACATACATTGGCCAGGAATCAAACCCAGGTCAACTGCTTTGAAGGCAGCTATGCTCACCACTATACCACCAATGTTACATGCTGAAGCCAGTCTAGCATGTACCATTGGGATATACCCAAGAGAAAAATTAGCTTGCTTATTTGCCTAATTTGCTAGATGAAAGCAGTGGGACACATGGTGATACTGCTTACAGGCTTCAATTCAAGACTTCAGAAAGATCATGTGCCCCCCTGGATGATGATGCTGGTGTAACACACACAGCAAAAGACAGCAGTTTGAAGTCTGGAAGACAAACTTCTTGGAGCAGACTTTTTTCCTCCCTCCACAAGATACACATGCATCCACACAAAATCGTTTGGCAACAACTGTGTGCGCAGTCTCTGTGGTGCAATCAGTTAGTGTGTTCGGCTGTTAACCAAAAAGGTTAGTGGTTCAAGCCCAGAGAGAGAAAGAGATGATTCTATATGGCTATCTGGTGTTCTCTTTGGACAACTGTTGAATGCAGAAGGCAAGGCTGTCCCTGGGTGGGCTTGAGCCACCAACCTTTCGGTTAACAGCTGAACGTGTTAACCGATTGTGCCACAGAGACTGTGCATACAGTTGCTGTTGAATTATTTTATGGGGATGTATGTGTGTCTTTTGGAAGGAGGACGTAAGTCTGCTCCAAGAAGTTTCAGCATGTAGCATTGGTGGTATAGTGGTGAGCATAGCTGCCTTCCAAGCAGTTGACCTGCGTTGGATTCCTGGCCAATGTATGTGAGGTTGCTTTTGACATCCTACAAATCCCTAAACAAGCTAATTTTTCTCTTGGGTATATCACAATGGTACATGCTAGGCTGGCTTCAGCAAGTAGTGTTGGTGGTATAGTGGTGAGCATAACTGCCTTCAAAGCAGTTGACCTGGGTTCGATCCTGGCCAATGTATGTAAGCTGGCTTTTGACATCCTACAAATCCCTGGAAGACAAGACAAAACAGGAGGAGGAGAGGAAGGGATTATAATCCCTGATTGATGTATACACATGCAAGATGTATGAAAGCACTTCAGGCCTGCAATTTAGCATTCAATGTGATTTCTGCCCTTAAAACGCTGCTTTGCATCAAATCAGATTTTTCCCCGGGACTTTTGGCATGTATTCTACTTCGCCATGTCCCCCTCCAGGTGTTAGACCCCTTGAAACATCTTTTCCATCACTTTTGTGGCCACCATAATTTTTTCTAGTTTTCAAAGTTCGCCTCCCCATTGTAGTCCATTGTGGTTCGGGAAAGTTCGCGTGAACCGAACTTTTGCGGAGGTTCGCGAACCCGGTTCGCAAACCGAAAATCGGAGGTTCAGGCCATCTCTAATCATCACATGAACATTAAGGTTATCTGGTGCGAGAAATTTTGACAAGACATGGAAATGTTTCATTTGTTGATACACATTGTCCAAGAATTCTTGTGCGTCTTGAAAGACATAAAGGGTATTATTCGCTCCACAATCATTCCATCGTTATTAAAAAACAAAGTTTTTCTTTAAAACCAATTATAAGGCTACTAAACATCTTATGTGCATCTCAACTCTGTAGCAAACATCATTTTGGTTAAATACAGTACTGTACCTCAGCAGGCTCATTACTGTTTTACCTGACATCTTCCTACATCAGTCAGGCCTCTTCCTTAAGACGAGAAACACACTTGTCAGTTGTCTGAAACTCTAACCATTCAGTCTTATACTTTGTGTTTTCATATTTTCCCAGTAACATGGCTTCCTAAGCCTCCTGCAACCTGTTGACACGCAAGAGCCAGTTTTGTTACATGGAGCACTTCTTGCCAAACCTGGGCAACTATGGGGCATTCCCAAAATAGGTGCAACAGTGTCCCTAATGCTCCACATCCTCTCCAACAGAACAAGTTCAGTGAATGGGTGTCCGCAGAAAAATTTCCAGGGGGAGGGGGGGAGGGCAAAAAATCGGCGTGGCCATGGACCAGGATGTGGGTGTGGTCATTGGTGGAGCCAAATTTACATGATTTTAGCAATGGTGGGACATTAGACAAGACAAGACAAATAAGATTTATATTGCAGTTTTCTCCTGGCGGACTAGGACAATAATAAGAATTAGATTGTGAGTGCCTCTGACACAGGTGCCCCCCAGTTTAGGTAGTGATAGGTGCCCCCCAGTTTAGGTAGTGACACCTTCCCGCCAGTTTAGGTAGTGACAGGTGCCCCCCAGTTTAGGTAGTGACAGGTGCCCCCCAGTTTAGGTAGTGACATGAACCCCCAGTTTAGGTAGTGACAGTTGCCCCCCAGTTCAGGTAGTGACAGGGACCCCCAGTTCAGGTAGTGACAGGGACCCCCAGTTAGGGTAGTGACAGGAACCCCCAGGTCAGGTAGTGACAGGGACCCCCAGTTCAGGTAGTGAAAGGGACCCCCAGTTCAGCTAGTGACAGGGACCCCCAGTTCAGGTAGCGACAGGGACCACCAGTTCAGGTAGTGACAGGGAACTCCAGTTCAGGTAGTGAAAGGAACCTGCAGTTCAGGTAGTGACAGGGACCCCCAGTTCAGCTAGTGAAAGGGACTCCCAGTTCAGCTAGTGACAGGGACCCCCAGTTCATTTCAGGTAGTGAAAGGGACTCCCAGTTCAGGTAGTGACAGGGACCCCCAGTTCAGTTCAGGTAGTGACAGGGACCCCAAGTTCAGGTCAGGTAGTGACAAGGACCCCCAGTTTAGGTAGTGACAGTAGCCCTCCAGTTTAGGTAGCGACAGATTCCCCCCAGTTTAGGTAGTGACAGGAGTCCCCCAGTGTATGTAGTGTCAGGTGCCCCCCAGTTCAGGTAGTGACAGGGACCCCGCAGTGTATGTAGTGACAGGTGCCCCTAGTTTAGATAGTGACAGGTGCCCCCCAGTTTAGGTAGTGAAAGGAGCCCCCCAGTTTAGGTATTGACAGATTCCCCCTAGTTTAGGTAGTGACAGGGACCCCCAGTGTATGTAGTGACAGGAGCCCCCCAGTTTAAGTAGTGACAGGTGCCCCCCAGTTCAGGTAGTGACAGGGACCCCCCAGTGTATGTAGTGAGAGGTGCCCCTAGTTTAGGTAGTGACAGGAGCCCCCAGTTTAGGTAGTGACAGATTCCCCCCAGTTTAGGTAGTGAGTACTGACAGGAGCCCCCTCCCAGAGTGTATGTAGTGACAGGAGCCCCCCTCACATTAGTGACAGCAGCAGCCAGAGCCCTGCGTCAGACCTCAGAATCAGCCGGCAACCAGTGAGCCAGTGAGAGTGGGAGCACTGTACTCCGTGAACACCATGCTGCATATGCGGAAGTCATGTCACTTCCCCATATCAGAGTGTTGTCCGCGAGGTCCTAGCGCCCGCACCCTCTGGTCGCCGGCTGACCGGAGGTCTGACACTGGGCTGCCTACTGTCACTAGGCAGCAGGGGTGGCCGGGGGGTGGGGGGGCAGCTGGCGGTCAATTTGCCCGACCTGCAGACGCCCATGGTCCTATGTATCATAAAATCTAGCCGGGAAGACTGGGATCCTATACCATCTAACAAGAAATGTATATGATCCTTCCTGTATTTTTGAGCTAATTGAAGCAGAATGTACCATTTTCAGAATCCTGGCTTACTGTGTTTCTGTCTCCTTGGAGCCAATATCTCTCTCCCATTCCGCTATAAAACACTGGACTATCCTTGTTAGAACCTTCTAGTACTGATTTATATATGAGGGAGATCGAATGGGGAGGCTTTGCTTCCTGAACAAAGAGTTTCTCCCATTCTGTAGTGTCTATAATCGCTTAGGGCTTGCCTGAATTTACCTTTGGAGAAAATCCAATGTCTGATTTGTTGAAGCCTCCACAAATCAAAAAGAAAAGAACCATATTCATCCCTGAGACCCTCTAAAGATTTAATGGCAGTACCCCTAAGAAAGTGGCCTATAGTCATCAAATGCACTCCCTTCCATTTGCCAAAGAATCCTACCTCCGGGCCTGGGGTAAAGTGTGGGAACCCTTCCAGGTGGGTTAATGGAGAAGGGGTGAGTGCCCAATTCAATCCCTTTTGAATGTTTTCCCACTGACGCAGTGTGTACCACACTCACGCAGTGTAGAAAGGCGTTCACCGTCTCAACGCACGGGACTCCCACCAGGTTCCTGCCAGACAGTGGCGCTCATCCGGATTCCGGATATTCAGGTAACCCGGATATCCAAACTTTTTTCAGCTATCCGACCGGATTTGGATTCCGGATATCTGGGCTGAAATCCACATAGCACTATGCGGATATTTGGTCGCATACCAGGATATCCGGCGGATACCCGGCGGATATCCGAATCCGAATACTGTAACTAAGGAGATGACATCACTGAGCCAATCAGAGGGCTCCCAGCAGAATAGCAACCAATCACAGAAGGGAACCCTGGCCAGCCCCACCTGACCTCATTGAGCCAATCAGAGTGCTCCCAGCCTAAGCTCTAGCACCCATCACAGAAAGGAACCCTGGCCAGGTCCCCCTGTATAATAAGGAGGGCTGTCATGATGAGAAAACTCGTACTTTCTTGTGAATGCTCACTGAGAGACATGCTCCAGTGCTGCTGGCCTAGCAAGTGCTGTACACAGTGATAAACCTAAAGCTGTTCAGTGATTAACCCCTTCACTATCACTACACTATTGTTGTATTGTTAATTAGCTTGATTTCATTGTGTGACAGTCAGAGTGTGTGCTGCAGGGCTGCTGCAGCTGCTATGTGTCTGTGTGTGTGCTGTGCACAGACCAGGCCAGCTGCTGCCTGCTGGCCTGCTACCCTTAGCTACAGTATAGGTTAGGTTACAGAATAGGATTACTGTGTTATTGTGTAGTTAGTACTGTAGTACTGCAGTCAGTGCTAGTTAGTTGTTAGAGTAGTAGTACTACTGTGTTAGCTTACTACATAACTGCTGTGCTGCTGAGCAGTGCCAGTGGGACAGTTAGTGTGCACTAGTGTCTTCTCCTTTTCTGTTTGATTTTCACTCGGCAAGTGGCACTTGGCACTTTGCACTTGGCACTTTGCATTTGGCACTTTGCACTTGGCACATGGCACTTGGAACTTTGCACTTGGCACTTTGCACTTTGCATTTGGCATTTTGCACTTGGCACTTTGCATTTGGCACTTTGCACTTTGCATTTGGCACTTTGCACTTTGCACTTTGCATTTGGCACTTTGCACTTTGCATTAGGCACTTGGCACTTTGCACTTGGCACTTTGCACTTGGCACGTGGCACTCGGCCACCACATTTTGGAGTGGCCATAGCAGTCACCAGCCTTAAATCTGATTGAGAACCTCTGGTGGGACTTAAAGAAAGAAGTTGCAGCGCGCAAGCCTAAGAATGTGGCTGAACTGGAGGCCCATGAAGAATGGGCTAAGATACCCGTAGATCGCTGCAAGACACTTGTGTCAAGCTATGCTTCATGTTTAAAAGCTGTTATAACTGGAAAAGGATGTTGTACTAAGTACTAAGAATGAATGTCAATTGGGGGTTGAATAAAACTGATAATGATGTGAGCACAGAAAAGACATTTGTGGTTATTTAATTATAAATGTTATGTTATATTTGTCTGACTTACAAGTGCCTCTTTGATTTAATTGTAAACAAGATGACTGAAATGATCAAAATCAATGTCAATGCGGATTGAATAATTTTGAACACAACTGTAGGTATCCAGATGAGCCCCCAGTACTAGGCAACCCCGCAACCTGGGTTAGAGTGCTCTTAGGGTTGTCCAACCAGAGGCTAGTGCCTTCCCAGCCATACCGGCCATGTATAGGTGTCTACTGGCAAGAATCTGTGCTGGGGGACAACTAGATTTTTTTTATCTGCGCAAATGTTTAATGTGGTGCACCAAGTAACATGCAATACTGAGTTATACCTATGCATTCTTATTTATTATATTTGTCTGTTTTTATGCCAAGATGCCTCAAAGTGTGTGTTGTGAGCCCTGTACAGTGGGATATAGAAAAGTAAAAAGGGACAAGGAATCGCCATGCTGTTATGACTGTGTCCAGTGCCCAGATGGGGAAATATCCAACTCAACTGGTAATATATTATGCTGAAGTCAATATTTACATTTTATGTACCTTTTTATCTCTTTTTTCACCCTGTGCCTGGTTCATGAACCTCAGAAAAAATTATGCATGCACACAGCACATGTACATTTTACCAGTGTTTATGCAAACAATGTAGCACTGCAAGCCTTGCACAAATATTGCAACCTGGGATAGTTTATTTTTGACTGATCACTGCTACAGTCAGTAACAGTGATCATTCTCCACTTACGGCTATTGGATATGAGACTTCCACCCTCCCCCCATCCCACTGAACATGGATATGAATCTTTTGCTGCTGCTGTGCATGATTGCAAGCATGTACACATGATCCTGCATGTGCAGACATTCCTGTGAGTCCTTGTGCCCATGCATACATGCTTCAGGTGTCTCCCAGAGCAGTACTAATTGGTGCAAGGGAATATGTGTTCCCTGAGCCAATCTGTGCCTGTTTTTTTTTTGTAAATGATCTCTGTTATAGCCATATAAGGAGGAGGGGACTCTGAGAGCCCAATATAGTGTAGCACGTACTGGTGATAAATTATAGAGTAGATAAGTAATACTCACAATCCAGGGTTACCTCCAAGGCAACCACTGTAAATGCAGGTGGGGAGATTAGACCTGTCCTCACTCAGGATTAAGAAGTCGCTCTCTGTAGATCAGAAGAAAAAAAGGGGTGAAAAACCGGGGGTGGACACTGGTATAGTATACAGTGAACAGACTGGGGGGAGTTAGATTTTTCCCTTAGTAGAGGAAAGCAGAAGAATATGATCTCATTTTAATCAAGATGAGTTGTAGAATCAATGTTAATGTGTCTTACAACTTTAACCCATGTCACATAAAAAGTAGGTTAAGACAAACTTAAAAAAAAATAAAAAAATATTCAAATTATAATCAAACTTTTGATCTGAAAATTTCAGGAAGGCTAAGGGCCTGAAACGTACAAACTAACAATATTTTAATAGCACTTGGTGTTCTCTTTTCATAATTGTGACAACTGAGGCCTTTTTTAATGTCCTGACTCTTCTGCGGCTATGCAAACAAAGAATAGCACTGTGTCATTAAGTAAAAAAAAATGGACTGCAAAAAAGCCAAATAAATTTGTAACATTTTTCTGATGTGTTCTTCAGTCTCTGCTAGGACTCTTCAAGAAAGGAAAGGCACTAAAATGCTTTGTACAGAAAATTGCTCTGTAGAAAGCCACATGCAGGATTTGGGGTTAATGGCCAGCTAAATGCCCAACTAGCAATCAAAAGAGGCATGTGTGGGAACATTTTAACCATGATAAGCAGTAGAATTTAAGGGGGTTTTAATTGTCATTTGTCAAACTGAATAAAATTGCACTGTACCAAAATAAAACACATGTAAGAAAGAACCAAAGTGACAGAATGTAAATGGGTGTACATAAATTGTTACTTTAGGGACTAAGATTTTAAATGTTTGCCATGAGGGTTTTATTTTTGCAAATTAGGTCTTGTAATTATTAATAGCATACAATGACAAAACATAAAAATATACCTTCATTTCCCAATATACTATTGTTACCATACATCTTACTAGGAATATTGTAATAACCAGGATAAAAGGGCCTTTATTCAGTTCACCCTTTTCTTCCAAATATTCTCCTAGAGCATATTTTTGCACCTTATCATGTAAACAATTCTTAAGCCACCAGCAAGCAATAATTTGGAAAGTACCCTTTTACCTACTTTTTTGGTACTTTTCTAATGCAGAGTGCTGAAAAGTGATTTTTAACAACATATGAAAAAATTATATCCGAGGAAACAAAAATGAATAAGGGCCAGTGTGTGGGTTTCATCTACAACGGCACTGTTTATTTTAAAACTGTAATGGATAAAAATGTATTTTTTTTTATTTTCCCTTTGAATTTGCCCTATTAAAATGCATAGATAATGTAATATATACAGTATATATATATATATATATATATATATATATATATATATATATATATATATATATATATATATATACCATTAAAGAACTACAGTAGGGGGTTGGGGGAAAATGAGTTGAACTTACCCGGGGCTTCTAATGGTCCCCCTTCCCAGACATCCTGTGCCTGCGCAGCCACTTACCGATGCTCCGGCCCCGCCTCCGGTTCACTTCTGGAATTTCAGACTTTAAAGTCTGAAAGCCACTGCGCCTGTGTTGCCGTGTCCTCGCTCCCGCTGATGTCACCAGGAGCGTACTGTGCAGGCCTAGTATGGTCTGTGAGTGTGCAGTATGCTCCAGGCAACATCAGCGGGAGCAAGGACACGGCAATGCAAGCGCAGTGGTTTTCAGACTTTAAAGTCTGAAATTCCAGAAGTGGACTGGAGGCGGGGCCAGAGTATTGGTGAGCGGCTGCACGGGCACAGGATGTCGGGGGGGGGGGGGACCATTAGAAGCCCCGGGTAAGTTCATTTTCCCCTGACCCCCTACAGTATTCCTTTAACAAAAAGACTAATTTGTCCTGAAAAAAAAAAAAAAAAAAAAAAAAAACGAAATAAAGATAATCAGAATCATCAATAATGGGTGACAGATTATTATTATTTTATTAACATTTTCAGACTCACAAAGATGCTTCAAGTGTTCCACCTTTGAGAAACACAATCAAAACAGAGATCGGTGTATTCCAAAGGATGTCCAACTACTTTCCCACAAAGAACATTTAGGCATTCTGTTCACATCTATTTCTGTGCTACTCTTTATTGCAGCAATGGCTATTTTGGGGACATTCTGGAAGAGTCAAGTTTCTCCAATTGTAAAAGCCAACAATCGAACTCTGAGTTACATCCTTCTGATTTCCCTGATGGTCAGTTTCCTCTGTCCATTGCTATTCATGGGTCAACCTTCAAGCATAAGTTGTCTTCTCCAACATACAACTTTTGGAGTAGCTTTCACAGTTTCAGTCTCTACAATATTGACTAAAACCTTGATTGTTCTAATTGCCTTTAATGCCACAAAGCCTGGAAGTAAACTGAAGAAACTCTTGAGGACTAGGTGGTCCACAACAATGATCTGTGTCTGTTCTCTAGTCGAGGTTTTATTAACAATCTCATGGATCTCATGTTCCCCACCATTTCCAGATGTCAGCATAGACACTGATACTGTGGTCTTAGTATGCAATGTGGGTTCAGTCCCGGCTTTCTTTTTAGAAATTGGTTATATTGGACTCTTATCTTTGTTAAGTTTGGCCACTGCATTTCTAGCTAAGGATTTCCCAGATCGTTATAATGAAGCCAAAAACATAAGTTTCAGCATGCTAATATTTCTCAGTGTGTGGACAGCATTTGTTCCCACTTATCTGAGCTCATCAGGAATCAACATGGTGGTGGTGGAGATATTTGCTATCCTGTCCTCCAGTGCTGGGTTATTATGCTGTATTTTTCTTCCAAAATGTTATTTTTTATTTTTTAGAATAGACTTAAATAAAAGATAAGCCTTTGCTTGCTTCAATATCTGATTTTAATAAAGTTGCTTTCCAAATATTTAACTGGAGGACTGCCTGCCTTATTCTTTCAACCTTTATGTTATACACAAATGGCCAGATCCAATTCACTTTTTCTTTTAGGTGGTATTTTCACATCTTATATTGATAATGGCTTTTAAGCTACCAGCAAGCAAGAATATACTCAGAAAAATGTTAACAGTACTTTTTCACCTACCTGTGATGTGATGAACGTTATTTTACGTAAAGAAAAGTTATTTTAAATAGAAGATAAAGACAACACTTACCTTCGGTAAAGTCTTTTCCAGTAGTCCAGGGGACAGCACCCCTCCTCTGAGACTTGTCTCCCTCCCACTTCTGGACAGGAAGCTATTAATAAAATAAATTTGCATAATGGACAGCAGACATAAATACAAGCCACTCACAGATGTTCTCCAGTAAGTAAAAAAGATGACCCGGACTCACCGTACTGTGCTTGCATAATTTCTTTTCTTAATAGATCCCACATAGGGTGGGAAGTAGGGGTGCTGTCCCCTGGACTACTGGAAAAGACTTTACCGAAGGTAAGTGTTGTCTTTCCCAGAACGTCCCTGGGACAGCACCCCTCCTCTGAGACGATGAACAAGATGAATAACTAGGGTGGGACTACTGCCTGTAGAACTTTTCTACCAAAAGACAGATCACCACTTGTCAAAAGATTAAGTCTATAATGTTTTACAAATGTGTTTTGGCTGGACCAGGTAGCCGCTCTGCAAATCTGCTCGATGGAAGCCCCAGCCCTCTCTGCCCAGGATGTCGAGACACTTCTTGTAGAGTGAGCCTTGACAGATGTTGGTACAGTCTTCCCTTGCGACTGATAGGCTGTGGAAATAGCTTGTCTTATCCATCTGGCAATAGTAGTTTTAGATGCACGTAAACCTCTATTTTTTCCTCCAAAAAGTATGAATAGAGCATCCGTTCTCCTCCAAGTTTTGGATCTATCCAGATAGTGAAGCAAAGATCTCCTGACATCCAGGCAATGTAGACGCTTCTCTTTATCGTTTGACTGATTTTCACAAAAGGAAGGAAGAAAGATTTCTTGCGATCTGTGAAACTTTGAAACTACCTTAGGAAGAAAGGCTATATCTGGGCGTAGAGTAACCTTATCATCCGTGACAATACAATAGGGTGGCCTAATTGATAAAGCTTGCAATTCGCCTACCCTTCTGGCCGACGTAATTGCTATGAGAAATGCGATCTTTAAAGACAACATTCTTTCGGAGATTTGATCCAGAGGTTCAAACGGGGGATCACACATAGCCTGTAATACAATATTCAAATCCCAAGTAGGGGTTTTTGGCCTAACTACAGGTCGTAGTCTTTTCAGGGCATGGAAAAAACGCACAAAGAATTCTTCCTGAGCCAACTTTCGCTGTAAAAAACACTAATTGCTGCCGTTTGTACTTTCAAAGTACTAATACTTAAGCCCTTTCTAAATCCTGACTGCAGGAATTCCAATACTGAAGTGGATGAATGGATGTCCATCTTTTTATCCCTACACCACTCATTGTATATTCTCCAGGCTTTCTGATATATAACTCTAGTGACCTTCTTGCAACTCTGAATTAAGGTCTCCGAAAGACTATCCGAGAAACCCTTTGCCTTTAAGATGTTCCATTCAGGTTCCATGCAGAGAGATGCAACTGCTGTAGGTTCGGATGGAACGCTGGACCCTGCTGGAGTAAATCCGGACGTTGAGGCAACATTAATGGAGCATCTGCTGTTAATCTCTGTAAAAGACTGAACCAAGGTCTCTTTGGCCAAAAGGGAACAATCAGAATTATGTCCTGACAAATTTTGCTGAGAACCCTCGATATCTGGGATAGCGGGGGGAAGGCATACATCTGCTCGGACCCCCAATTCAGCGAGAAAGCGTCTATTGCCCATGGTTTGTCCTGAGGGTACAGAGAGCAGAACTTTGGACATTTTGCGTTTATTCTTCTTGCAAACAGGTCCACCGATGCCTGAGCCCATGTTGAACTGACGATCTGAAACACTTCCAGATTCAGGGACCATTCGTCCTGCCTCAACACAGATCTGCTTAGATAATCGGCTAGATGGTTGCTTGTCCCTTTCAGATGCACTGCTCTGATGGATTTCAGATTTGCCTCGGACCAGTGAAGGATTCTGGACGCCTGTTTTTCTAATAGTTGGCTTCTCGTTCCTCCCTGCCGGTTGATATATGCTACAACGCTGTTGTTGTCTGTGCGTATCAGAACATGACACTGACTGATGTGACTGCTGAAATGTTGTAAACCCTTCCATACAGCCTGTAACTCCTTGCAGTTTGATGATCTTCCCTTCATCAGAGTTGACCAAGGACCCTGTGCTGGAAGATCGTCCACATGAGCTCCCCACCCCCAGGAGCTGGCATCCGTTGTCAGAGTCTTTTGTGTTGGAAAGCACCACAGTCGACCTTGTGACAGTCTTACAGGATCTTGCCACCACCTGAGAGATGCTTTCACTGAGTATGGAATTAATACCTTCCTCTCTAGAGAAGCAATGTCCTTGTTCCAATTTCTGAGAATCCATTTTTGAAGAATTCTGGAATGTAACTGACCCCATTGGACTGCTGGAAAGGAGGAGGTTAGTAGTCCTAAGACTAACATGGCTTTCCTCAACCTGATCGAACCCATTGCCTGAAAAGAAATAACAGTATTTAGAATAGCAGATATCTTTCTGTGAGGTAGGTATACTTTCTCATCCACAGTTGAAATAGTCAACCCCAAAAATTCCATAGATTGCCTGGGCTCAATGGAAGACTTGGACCAGTTAATTAGCCACCCTAGAGACTGCAGAAAGTCGAGGGAAAGATCTACCTGTGCTCTTACAGAATCTGCTGAGTCACCCCAAAATAATAAATCATCTAAGTAGGCTAAAACATTTACTGACTTAGTTCTCAACACTGCTAATACTTCAGACATAAGCTTTGTGAAAAGCCACGGGGCCGAGGACAGGCCAAAAGGTAATGCGTTAAATTGGAAGTGTCTTACCTCTCCCTGAACGCAGGTGGCAAATCTCAGGAACTGTTGTGATATTAGATTTATCGGGATATGCAAATAAGCGTCTTTCAAGTCTAGTGATGCCAGGAAACAGTTCTTTTGTAACAGATTTACTACTGATTTGATGTTGTCCATTCTGAATTTTCTGTACCTTACGGCCTTGTTCAATATTTTTAGGTTGAGAATAAATCGAAACTCCCCCTGAGGCTTTTTTACCAGAAATATCGGGGAATAATACCCCAGTCCTCTTTGACATGCTGGAACTTCCCTGATTACTCTTTTTTGTAGCAATGCTGAAATTTCCTTTTGTAGGGCCTCTCTCTGTACTCGAGACTTCTGTTCCTGATTTATCCAGAATCTTAGCAGAGGTGGGAATTTGAACTCTATGGTATAACCTTCTAACACAATTGTCTCCATCCATTGATTGTGAGGAAGGAGGTGACGCCACAGCTCGTAGAAGTGGGATAACCTTCCTCCCACTGGTAGCCTGGCGTCATTGTTTAGTTTGTTTTGGATTTTGGGCAAAGTTAGACCTGCCTCTTTGTGGTTTATTGGGCCCCCATCTCCTTCTAGAGGAGGTTTTAGGGTCTGGATCTGGTTTATTAGGGGGGCGAAAGGAACGCCTAGATTGAAAGGGCCTCCTCTTCGCGGGAAAATTTTTCTTTGCATCTGCAGTTCTTTCTAGTGTTTGCTCTAATTTAGAGCCGAAAAGGAATTCTCCTTAACATGGTAAACCACATAACTTAGAACGGGAAGAGTTATCCCCCTGCCAAGTTTTCACCCATACCCCACGCCTGGCTGAATTAACCAGGGCCGTGGTTCTGGCTGTTAGCTTTACCGTATCATCCGCCGCATCAGTGAGATAATTGGTGGCATTAAACAACCTAGGGAAGTCTTTAAGAATCTCTTCTCTAGGGACTCCAGCAGCTATCTTATCCTGGGTTTCTGCTAGCCAGGTTCTTAAGGACCTACCCACTGCCGTAGAGGCTACTGAGGGTTTAAATGTTAGGGAAGAAGACTCCCAAGCCCTTCTTAAGAGATTGTCAGTCTTTTTATCAATGGGATCCTTTAAGTTCCCAAAATTTTCAAACTGTAAATCTGTCTTCTTTGATACCCTCGAAAAAGATGGATCGAGCCAAAAGGCCCTCTTCTCCGGATCATCCCACTCCTTCCTAATCATATCTTTTAAAGAGGAATGGACTGGGATGAAACAAGTCTGGGGGTCTGACAAGCTCTCTTACATTTGATCCAAGGGTGTCAAAGGTTTCTTTTCAATCGTGATTCCCATGGCAATATGCATATCAGACAATAATTCTTTCATAAGTTCTGGTGAAAAAGCAAATTTCTGATGCGTATCAGATCTATCTACAGTATCCTCAGCGGATATTTCTTCAAAGGAGGAAATTTCTCCCTCCTCCTCAGAAATCTCCGATCCCTCTAACTCCTCACCCCTTTTTCTTTTTGAGCTGAGGGGAGGAGGTGGAACTGCCCGCACAGAGATATCAGTAATAGAGGGGGGCCCCTGAATCTGAACATCGCTATCCTGAGGCACTGAAGCAGAAGTTGAAGCAGAAGCAACAGCAGCAGCAGCAGAAGTAGAGGCTATAGCTGAGTCTTTTATATCCTTTATAGCGGAAGACATCTCTGAACGCATCCACCCCATTAAATCCTTGAAAACAACTGGCGATTCGTCTTTAACAATTTTGTCGGTACAATATTGACATAATTTCCTGGAGGTAGGAGCTGATGAAGATATACGGTTACTACACATAACACATCGTCTTTCTTTGGAGGTTGATGCATGTCTACTCTGAGTGGACTGAGAAGATGACTTGTCTTTATCATTATCACTCTTGTCAGATTTAGCAGGTTTGGGCTGAAAAATATCAAACAGAAAAAAGTCATCAGTCCCCTCAGTGTAAACTAACAGCAGTGTCCGCAAAAGACCATACATTTGCTCACCAGAGAGGGTTCAGGGCCAGACTCTGCAGATTGCAGATTAGAAAGGCCTGCGGCGTCCTCCATGGTCACCAGCAGCATTGAGACCATAAAACAATTTTTGGGCTTAAAAACCCTACCCTCACCTCCAGCTCCTCCTCCTTGATGATTCTCAGCTGGTCCGCACTTCTCCGCATCAGCTTCTCCAATCACCGCCGCGGCCTGCACTCAGCCCGGTCACGTGATCTCCGTCATGTGGGACGCCTGCGCATGACGTCACTGCGCCTCCACCGGAACTTCCGGAAAGCGCTCCTGCCGTCCATAAATCTTCCGGATTCCGTGGAGAAGCCTCCCATACGCTGGACGCGCGGCACACTGAGTCCCCTGCTCAGCCCGATTTGCCTGCTCCACCGCTGCACCTGCCACCTGACATGGGAGCATAGAGACCTCCCCACCGCCTCCGTCCGGGGCAGGAAAAACAACTGGAGAACATCTGTGAGTGGCTTGTATTTATGTCTGCTTTCCATTATGCAAATTTATTTTATTAATAGCTTCCTGTCCAGAAGTGGGAGGGAGACAAGTCTCAGAGGAGGGGTGCTGTCCCAGGGACGTTCTGGGAAAAAATGATCTCCTAGAGGAATATAGGAGGTGTAAAAGTGAATTTGATCAGGCCAAAAAAGTCTAATAATAAAGAAAAGGTTTTTAGATAACTCTTATTGTTGCTAGTTTTGTATGACCATGATGACCATGTGACATGGCATCTTCTTTCCTGTGATGAATCCTTCAGGGTACACCTTCAGTGCACAGTGGAAAGTTGGGTGAGTGGTAGCCCAGTTGGGCAACTTCTGAGAAGTCCAGAAAAAGGCAAAAAGTTCCTTGCGCTCCCAAACCAGATTTCACAGATTCTCAGATGCTCCTCTTTGATTCACTGCACTTGTGCTGCTCAATGTGGGGTTCAGTAATGTAGATCTATGTTAAAATAGAGCGCTCCATAGTGTGCTTATCAAAGGGCAAATTTTATTTAAAAAGTTAAAAATTATACTCACAAACGTGAATGTCAAGTTCGCTTGTCAGCGGTAAAGCCAGCCGCTTAAACACCGGGTGGTAGATGACAACGCGCTGTGGCCAGCAGCGCGATCTCCGATAGCCTGGGCTGTCGTCTCACTTCCGGGTGGGCGTGGCTTGCCGTTAGTGTGCGTCTGACGTCATTACGCGTTTCGGCGCACTGCGCCTTCATCAGATGATGTCAGGCGCACTGCACACTAGATTTTGTCATTGTTATGGCAACAGGAAGCTTTTGGGCTTCCAGATTTGGATCAACTTTATTGTTCATGGAATTTAGCATTACTGAGCGGAGATGTGTCTTAAATACGCATAGCAGAGTGGAGTTTAGGTACTTTTGTACACAGCGCATTGCCATCATACCGCCTAATAATTACAATACAATATATCTTTATCACTTTCCATTACCATCTTTAAACCTAATAAACCATAATTGTCACAATCTTAATCAATCATAAGGCAACTTCTATATATACACAAAAACATTAAATAAATTGCACACGTTTTAAAATTACTTCCCCTCGGAAACAATATTTAATAATTATGGTAAATTAATTGCAGTGCAGAGCTCACTAAGGGGTACATGTTACAATTTCATGAATACAAATGTATAATGAATAAAAAGTAAAAAATAAATAAATAAAATAAATAATAAAAAATAAAAGGTTATTTATTTTTTACTTTTTATTCATTACACATTTGTATTCATGAAATCATAACATGTACCCCTTAGTGAGCTCTGCACTGCAATTAATTTACCATAATTATTAATTATTGTTTCTGAGGGTAAGTCATTTTAAAACGTGTGTAATTTATTTAATGTTTTTGTATATATAGAACTTGCCTTATGATTGATGATTTCCTGGTTTGACTCTGCTTGTATGACTATCCGTTGCCTGTCGATATCTGCTTTAGTCGCCTTGTGTATGTATATATTGTATATAGTTTGTGTATATATATTAACCAGGTTCCAGGGTTTAGTGTGCACACTAGTGATATATGCTTAAGGCTGCCTTGCATATTCACTAGAGCATCCGGCTGGGCCTTCGGCTGAGCTGTAGTGTGCGGTTCTGCTGAAACGGCAGACTGAGACTCTGCTCGAACAACTGGCATGAGATCCACTGAGACGTCTGGAGAGTCCACCGCCGAACTGGCTGGCAGGGGTTCTGCCGAGCTGTCCGACCGGGCCACTGCCAAACTGATCAACATGGACACAGCCAAGCCGACCGACAGAGACACCGCCAAACCGTCTGACAGAGGGGTCAGCAAGCTGACAGGCAAGGGTGCTTCTGAGCCTACAGACAGGGACCTGGCTGAGGTGGCAGGCACAGGCATGGCAGAGGTGGCAGGCACAGGCATGGCAGAGGTGGCAGGCACAGGCATGGCAGAGGTGACAGGCACAGGCATGGCAGAGGTGGCAGGCACAGGCATGGCAGAGGTGGCAGGCACAGGCATGGCAGAGGTGGCAGGCACAGGCATGGCAGAGGTGGCTGGCACAGGCATGGCAGAGGTGGCTGGCACAGGCATGGCAGAGGTGGCAGGCACAGGCATGGCAGAGGTGGCAGGCACAGGCATGGCAGAGGTGACAGGCACAGGCATGGCAGAGGTGGCAGGCACAGGCATGGCAGAGGTGGCAGGCACAGGCATGGCAGAGGTGGCAGGCACAGGCATGGCAGAGGTGGCTGGCACAGGCATGGCAGAGGTGGCTGGCACAGGCATGGCAGAGGTGGCAGGCACAGGCATGGCAGAGGTGGCAGGCACAGGCATGGCAGAGGTGACAGGCACAGGCATGGCAGAGGTGGCAGGCACAGGCATGGCAGAGGTGGCAGGCACAGGCATGGCAGAGGTGGCAGGCACAGGCATGGCAGAGGTGGCTGGCACAGGCATGGCAGAGGTGGCTGGCACAGGCATGGCAGAGGTGGCAGGCACAGGCATGGCAGAGGTGGCTGGCACAGGCATGGCAGAGGTGGCTGGCACAGGCATGGCAGAGGTGGCAGGCACAGGCATGGCAGAGGTGGCAGGCACAGGCATGGCAGAGGTGACAGGCACAGGCATGGCAGAGGTGGCAGGCACAGGCATGGCAGAGGTGGCAGGCACAGGCATGGCAGAGGTGGCAGGCACAGGCATGGCAGAGGTGGCAGGCACAGGCATGGCAGAGGTGGCTGGCACAGGCATGGCAGAGGTGGCTGGCACAGGCATGGCAGAGGTGGCAGGCACAGGCATGGCAGAGGTGGCAGGCACAGGCATGGCAGAGGTGACAGGCACAGGCATGGCAGAGGTGGCAGGCACAGGCATGGCAGAGGTGGCAGGCACAGGCATGGCAGAGGTGGCAGGCACAGGCATGGCAGAGGTGGCTGGCACAGGCATGGCAGAGGTGGCTGGCACAGGCATGGCAGAGGTGGCAGGCACAGGCATGGCAGAGGTGGCTGGCACAGGCATGGCAGAGGTGGCTGGCACAGGCATGGCAGAGGTGGCTGGCACAGGCATGGCAGAGGTGATGGATGCAGCTGGAACGGCAGGCTGGAATACAGATGGCACCTGTTTCTGCAAAGAAACGGTTTGTGGGTCTGCAGAAGCTGTCAACATAGCTGTTGTAGTCCTTGCGGAGGTAACTGGAAGGATGGAAGATGTAGGAAAATATTTGCGTCTTGCCTTTGTCTTCTGAACTAGTCTGGAGGCAGGCGTAAATTTGTAAGAGTCTATGTATGTGGTTGCTGGATGCTGGAATGACCAGGGTGTGGATCTAATAGCTGTCTGCAAAGGAACAGGTTTCTTTTGAATCACAGGTGAAGACAAATTAAAGTCTCTGGAGTGGGTTTTAGCTGCTGTGGGTGGTGAGTTCTGGTCAGAGGTAGGTACGGAGTTAATAGAGGAAGGATAAACATGGGAATAGGAAGACAGAATCTTTTGCCAAGCGATTATTAAAGCAGAGGCAGGTTCATGCTTACAAAGTTTATGATCAACCATAGATTGAACTGCACGCATGCATGCCAACACATACAGATCCCCCTTTTCTAAGTAAAATTCAAGAAAACGATCCCTGTCTTTCTTAAGATAAGCAAACATATGATCAATTTGTTCAGGCTGAAATACTGGATCAAAGTGAACAAACTTGGTACTGGAACTGACAAGGTTACCATTGGTTACTGAGTGCTGCATAAACTGACTGCTAGAAACATTGGCAAAAGGAAAATTTGCATGCAAATTTTTTTCCCATGCATCAATCAACGGGTTCACAAAGTCACGTGTACAAACATTCATATTTATCAGAGCTGTTGCAGAATTAATGCATGCAGACAAAAACTTTGCATCTTTGGTTGCATAGTAATCAGAAAATGATTCCCAGGCATACCTTAATTCATCATTTAAAGCCTCAATTTCCCACTTTCCGAATGGGGGATCCCAATCACTCTTGATGGGGATAGATACATTACTCTGAGTAGCAGAAACCGAATTTGTTTGAGTTGGTTTGGTCTGGTTTGTTATTGTGGAGAATTTGTTGTGAAAAACTGGTAAGGTTCTGGTTTGAGTCCAGGTGGTAGAAGGATCTCTTACTGTAACAAGGGTTTGCAGAATCTGCAATAAAGATTGCACCTCAGTTTTAGAGTTGGGCCGAACCTCCGATTTTCGGTTCGCGAACCGGGTTCGTGAACTTTCGCGAAAGGTTCGGTTCGCGTTAAAGTTCGCGAACCGCAATAGACTTCAATGGGGATGCGAACTTTGAAAAAAAAAAATAATTATGCTGGCCACAAAAGTGATGGAAAAGATGTTTCAAGGGGTCTAACACCTGGAGGGGGGATGGCGGAGTGGGATACATGCCAAAAGTCCCCGGGAAAAATCTGGATTTGACGCAAAGCAGCGTTTTAAGGGCAGAA
Organism: Hyperolius riggenbachi; assembly: GCF_040937935.1. Lineage (NCBI taxonomy): Eukaryota > Metazoa > Chordata > Amphibia > Anura > Hyperoliidae > Hyperolius > Hyperolius riggenbachi. The sequence continues at coordinate 34,923,316 of NC_090649.1, forward strand.
ATCACATTGAATGCTAAATGACAGGCCTAAAGTGCTTTCAAACATCTTGCATGTGTATACATCAATCAGGTAGTGTAATTAAGGTACTGCTTCACACTGACACACCAAACTCATCGTGTAACGCACCGCAAACAGCTGTTTGTGTAGTGACGGCCGTGCTTTACTGGTGCGCACCATGGCGAGAGTGCAGGTTTTGGTGGCTTTACAGCCCATATGGTCGCCTGGCTGATGTAGCTGAATGACAGAACAGTGACTGTCCAGCTGATCAAATTTGGTCTGACCACAATGAGGCAACGACCTTATTATCGTGGGTGTGCCCCCCGAGACACTCATCTAGGCGCCGGTCATTGCTCCATTGTGATACGCAAGCCCCTTCACCACGGCAAGGTAATGATCACGAAGGGGAATGGGCGCATGTACATGCCTTTTCTTTTGTTGTTGCAGCTGCCCGCAGTGCAGCCAGAAAAATTAGGCAGTCATGTACACGCACCCGAAAAATTATTACAGCGGCCGCTGCTAGCAGCGGCCTAAAAAATTCAGCAATCCGCCTGGAGTCCCGGACCCTGTTGGTGGTGGCGGAGAAGGTAGTCAAGCGGCCTGCAGGCAGACATGCTGTGTGGAGGGACTGGGAGCGACTTAGACTTCTTGGGGCAGGGCAGGCAGCCAGTCACACGGCGTGCAGGCAGAGATGCTGTATGTGCGGGGACTGACTTAGTCTTGGGGCGGGCAGCAGCCCTCCGGGATCCATGCCTCATTCATTTTGATAAAGGTGAGGTACTTAACACTTTTGTGACTTAGGCGACTTCTCTTCTCTGTGACAATGCCTCCAGCTGCGCTGAAGGTCCTTTCTGAGAGGACGCTTGCGGCAGGGCAGGAGAGAAGTTGGATGGCAAATTGGGACAGCTCTGGCCACAGGTCAAGCCTGCGCACCCAGTAGTTCAAGGGTTCCTCATCGCTGTTCACAGCAGTGTCTACATCCACACTTAAGGCCAGGTAGTCGGCTACCTGCCGTTCCAGGCGTTGGTGGAGGGTGGATCCGGAAGGGCTACGGCGAGGCGTTGGACTAAAGAACGTCCGCATGTCCGACATCACCATGAGATCGCTGGAGCGTCCTGTCTTTGACTGCGTGGACACGGGAGGAGGATTAGTGGCAGTGGTACCTTGCTGGTGTTGTGCCGTCACATCACCCTTAAAGGCATTGTAAAGCATAGTTGACAGCTGGTTCTGCATGTGCTGCATCCTTTCCACCTTCCGGTGAGTTGGTAACAGGTCCGCCACTTTGTGCCTGTACCGAGGGTCTAGTAGTGTGGCCACCCAGTACAGCTCATTCCCCTTGAGGTTTTTTATACGGGGGTCCCTCAACAGGCAGGACAGCATAAAAGACGACATCTGCACAAAGTCGGATCCAGTACCCTTCATCTCCTCTTGCTCTTCCTCAGTGACGTCAGGTAAGTCAACCTCCTCCCCCCAGCCGCGAACAATACCACGGGAAGGTTGAGCAGCACAAGCCCCTTGCGATGCCTGCTGAGGTTGTTCTCCTGCCGCTGTCCCCTCCTCCTCCTCCTCCTCCTCCTCCAAAGAAACACCTTGCTCATCATCCTCTGAGTCTGATTCGTCTTCTGCACACGACTTCTCTTCTTCCTCCTCCTCCCCCCTCTGTGCTGCCGCAGGTGTTGAGGAAACAGCTGGGTCTGATGAAAATTGGTCCCATGCCTGTTCCTGCCGTAACGGTTCCTGGTCACGCTCATTCACAGCTTCATCCGCCACTCTACGCACAGCACGCTCCAAGAAGTAAGCGTAGGGAATTAAGTCGCTGATGGTGCCCTCACTGCGGCTCACCAGGTTGGTCACCTCCTCAAACGGCTGCATGAGCCTGCATGCATTCTCCATCAGTGTCCAGTTGTCGGGCCAGAACATCCCCATCTTCCCAGACTGTTTCATTCTACTGTAGTTGTAGAGGTAGTGGGTCACGGCTTTCTTCTGTTCTAGCAGGCGGGAGAACATGAGCAGGGTCGAGTTCCAGCGAGTCGGGCTATCGCAAATGAGGCGTCTCACCGGCATGTTGTTTTTGCGCTGAATTTCCGCAAAGCGTGCCATGGCTGTGTAAGACCGCCTCAAATGCCCACAGAACTTCCTGGCCTGCTTCAGGACATTCGCTAAGCCAGGGTACTTTGCCACAAATCTTTGAACCACTAGATTCATGACATGTGCCATGCAGGGTATGTGTGTCAGCTTCCCCATATGCAAAGCGGCAAGCAGATTGCTGCCGTTGTCGCACACCACGTTGCCTATCTCCAGGTGGTGCGGGGTCAGCCACTCATCCACCTGTTTCTTAAGAGCAGCCAGGAGAGCTGCTCCAGTGTGACTCTCCGCTTTGAGACAAGCCATGTCTAAGATGGCGTGACACCGTCGTACCTGGCATGCAGCATAGGCCCTGCGGAGCTGGGGCTGTGTAGCTGGAGAGGAGAACTGCCACTCAGCCAAGGAGGAGGAGGACAGCGAAGAGCATGTAGCAGGAGGAGAGGAGGTGGCAGGAGGCCTGCCTGCAAGCCGTGGAGGTGTCACAATTTGGTCCGCTGCGCCCTGCTTGCCATCGTTCACCACCAGGTTCACCCAATGGGCTGTGTAGGTAATGTAGCGGCCCTGCCCGTGCTTGGCAGACCAGGCATCCGTGGTCAGGTGTACCCTTGACCCAACGCTCTTCGCAAGAGATGACACCACTTGCCTCTCAACTTCACGGTGCAGTTGGGGTATGGCCTTTCTCGAAAAATAAGTGCGGCCTGGCATCTTCCACTGCGGTGTTCCGATGGCCACAAATTTACGGAAGGCCTCAGAGTCCACCAGCCGGTATGGTAACAGCTGCCGAGCTAACAGTTCCGCCACGCCAGCTGTCAGACGCCGGGCAAGGGGGTGACTGGCCGAAATTGGCTTCTTCCGCTCAAACATTTCCTTCACGGACACCTGACTGCTGCTGTGGGCAGAGGAGCAGGAACCGCTCAAGGGCAGAGGCGGAGTGGAGGAGGGTGCCTGTGAAGGTGGAAGGGAGAAAGCGGCAGAAGCAGATAATGCACCTGATGGAGGAGGAAGAGGAGAAGGAGGGTGGCTTTGCTTTTGTGTGCTGCTGCTGCTTTTGCTCAGGTGGCCATCCCATTGCTGTTTGTGCCTTTTCTCCAGGTGCCTTCGTAAGGCACTTGTCCCTACGTGAGTGTTGGCCTTTCCACGGCTCAATTTTTGTTGGCAGAGCGAACAGATGGCTTTGGTCCGATCTGAGGCACACACATTAAAAAATTTCCACACCGCTGAGCCACCCTGGGATGTGGGCACTATGGGGACCTCAGCAGCTGATGCTGAAGGGCAAGTTGGCTGGCTGTACATAGGTGGCAATACATGGTGCCGGACACTGCCACCAGCTGTTTCTGACGAAGAGCTGCCCCAGCTTCTTTCAGCAACTTCTCTCCTCCTCCTACTCTCTGACTCCCCCTCTGAACTGTCCCCCTCTTCATCTCCTCTATTGGGTACATACAGAGGATCCCTATCATCGTCATCATCGTAATCATCCTGCCCAGCTTCGCTTGCCTCAGACAAATCCAAACATGCACCAACATCAGTAGGTCCTTCATCCTCCTTACACGTTACATCCATAATGTTGCCGCGTAACTCAGACATATGAGCTGGTGAAAATTCATCTGGCTGTAACAACAATGGCTGTGCATCAGTGATTTCACCACTAAATAATTCTTGCGAAGTGTCAAATGCAGCGGAAGTGGTGCTAGTAGTAGCGCTGGTGGCTGAGCAAGATGAAGTGTTCTGTGTCGCTAAATACTCAACCACGTCCTGACAATCTTGGGAGGTGATGGGACGTGCCTTCTTCCGAGCACTGTACTGTGGGCCAGGTCCACACGAAATTACATTTACACGACCTCGCGCAGACCTGCCGGGTGGCCTTCCTCTGGCTCTGCCACTACCTCTTCCTCTACCTGTTTTGTCCATGTCAGGTATGCACGGAGTGGTATATCACACTGCGTGCACTCACGTAGGTAGGTGGGTTCACTTAACTGCACAGGTATGCGCACTGATGCGGTGGGTCCACTGAACAGAACAGGTATGCAGTGGCGGGTTCACTAAACAGAACAGGTATACAGTGGCGGTTCACTAAACAGAACAGGTATGCAGTGGCGGGTCCACTGAACAGAACAGGTATGCAGTGGCGGGTTCACTTAACTGCACAGGTATGCGCACTGATGCGGTGGGTTCACTGAACAGAACAGGTATGCAGTGGCGGGTTCACTAAACAGAACAGGTATACAGTGGTGGTTCACTAAACAGAACAGGTATGCAGTGGCGGGTCCACTGAACAGCACAGGTATGCAGTGGTGGGTTCAATGAACAGGTATACAGTGGCGGGTCCACTGAACAGAACAGGTATGCAGTGGTGGGTTCACTAAACAGAACAGGTATGCAGTGGCGGGTCCACTGAACAGAACAGGTATGCAGTGGCGGTTCACTAAACAGAACAGGTATGCAGTGGCGGGTCCACTGAACACAACAGGTATGCAGTGGTGGGTTCACAGCACAGGTATGCAGTGGTGGGTTCACAGCACAGGTATGCAGTGGTGGGTTCACAGCACAGGTATGCAGTGGTGGGTTCAATGAACAGGTATACAGTGGCGGGTCCACTGAACAGAACAGGTATGCAGTGGTGGGTTCACAGCACAGGTATGCAGTGGTGGGTTCACAGCACAGGTATGCAGTGGTGGGTTCACAGAACAGGTATGCAGCCAGACAGGAACAAGCTAAGCCTAACTAATCTTTCCCTGAGAGACAGTCTGCAGCAGCTCGCCCTACTCTGACTAATGCAGGCACACGAGTGGCCGTAATGGCCGCCGCTGCCTGCCTTATATAAGGGGGGGTGGGGCTCCAGGGGCTAGTGTAGCCTAATTGGCTACACTGGGCCTGCTGACTGTGATGTAGAGGGTCAAAGTTGACCCTCCATGTGCATTATGGGGCGAACCGAACTTCCGCAAAGGTTCGCCTGCGGGACGCGAACGCGAACCACTGAAGTTCGCATGGAACCGTTCGCAGGCGAACCGTTCGGCCCAACTCTACTCAGTTTCTGCTATATTGCCCTGTTGCATAAAAGATTTAACATGCATAATTATTTGCATTAACTCTTCATGGGAATATGCTGACAATTTCTTATAACATCATATTTGTCTCTCTCTGCAAGCAGGGAATAATACTTATTATGCTGGATGGTCCAGTCAACTTCCATAGCTGAAGCAAATGCAAATTCAGTATTAATGGAAGCAGCAGGATTATGATTGAATTTAATTGGCTTAGTCTGTTTAATTACTGGCGAGGATCTGGCTTGATTCCAAGAGGTAGCTGGATCTTTAATGGGGTCTGATAAGTTAACTCTTACAGGTACTGGCGGCTGAGAGCAGGAGGAAAAATTAACTGAACTTGGTTGGGCTTCAGAACAACATTCCTGTAATACAGACAAGAAATCCTCTAACTCATAAGAAAAAAATTTTTCTCTGATGTAGGACTGAACCTGTAAAGTTAACTGTTTTAAATCATCATAGGAGTCATCAGCAAACATATGGTAACAGAGTTTCCTTTCATTTCTCGCTAAAGCAGCGAATTCAAGAAGTTGCTTAGTATTCATTTCAATCATGATTGCAACAATGGAGTTTTGGTATTTCCCAGTGACAGTGTATGGCTAGTTCTTCTGTTACGATACCTCTGCACTGGTAACATAAAACATCACATGCAGTGCATAGGAATTGCAGGTTAGTCACTAATGTGGAAATACACCAAGACTCAGGCCAGGAATAAGGAAAATAACAAAGGTTTATTGCAACATAAATTAAGCACATAGCATTAAACGTACATTAGCTTCATGCACGGAAACCAGGCAAAAATAAGAAGATATGCAACTGCAAAAAGGAAACCATACACAGGACTAGTAATAGTCAGGGATATATATATACACTAAGTGCTCCTTGCATATAGTGAATATGCAAAGCAGCCTTAAGCATATATCACTAGTGTGCACACTAAACCCTGGAACCTGGTTAATATATATACACAAACTATATACAATATATACATACACAAGGCGACTAAAGCAGATATCGACAGGCAACGGATAGTCATACAAGCAGAGTCAAAGCAGGAAATTATACAGAGATATAATCGCTTAGGCAAAAGATTAGTCGAGGATATAGCAAAAAGGTCATACATGGCAGGTAACAAGAGCGAATCAGGGAAGGCTAGAACTCGGGGATCAGGTCCAGGAAACAAGTTTGAAGAACTAGCACTGAACTGGTCTGCTGAAACTGGTTAAATGGTGTGCTGGGAGGTCAGGTGACAATGTCCATGTGATCCCAGACCTGCCTTGATTAGCAGTCTGTAACAGAAATGTTTCTGGAAATAGAGACCTCTGCTGGTGGGCAGAGAGCAGTTCAGGCTGCACAATCCCTGAAGAGATTGGTGACATCTGCTGGTGAGACATAGGAAGTCCATCCATAGAGTTCATGATGTTACCAGCAGATGCAGATCGTGACATTGCCCTTTGATAAACACACTATGGAGCGCTCTATTTTAACATAGACCTTCTTAGAAGTCAATGCAGTGTACTGCTATATTAAAGCCTTGAGTTGGAGGGGGGGGGGGGGGGTTAACTGCTGGCTTTGTGACCACATGTCCTCATAAAAACAGCAACCAATTGACATGTTTGTAAGTCTATTTTTTAATTATCACGCAAATATTTTTGCATTGTACAGGTATTAATGGGAGCTCCAAGATTTTTTTTTTTTTGCAGTGTACTGTAAAATATCATCACTATAACTGTGCATGCAGGTCACTAGAATCTGACAGAATCTGGCAGCCCTACATAACTTTAGTAAATAAGTTGCTATATCTAAAGCACACGTGGAACTACTGACAAATGGCCTGATGTACTGAGACTTTCTAGTAATGGGATACAAGGGAAACCAAAATGTTCCAACAAGTGTAGCCTAGATTTAGCCAGAGGAAGGGGGGGGGGGGGGGTGATCATTTTATCTCCACTCACTTTCCTCTCCACTTTGTAAATCATTTCTCCAGTGCTTTCTTTTCAACAGATACATAGAAGAGACTTGAGTTGTCTCCTAGGAGATACATTTTCATTTTCTTTTCCTTTTAAAATAACTTTTCAACACTTCGGAATAAAAAAAAAAAGAAAAAAGTATCAAAACGTTGGTGAAAAAGCACTGTAAACATTTATTTGACTGTGTCCTCTTTTACTGGTAGTTTAAAAGTCATAAAAGGCATTTTACTGATAAGGTGGAATCACCTCGGAGAAAACACAGGAGAAATAGTTAATTGAATAAAGAACTTGGTTGGAAATTTGTAGAACAAGTAAAGTGAATAGCTTATTGTCTCTTTATAAATGTGGAGATGTTTTTATAAAGGATTAACAATTATTGAAAGATATCAAAACATGGATAACGGAGGAAAGGATTGGGACTGTAACATTTGTTAACCCTTGTTATTAAGGTGTAGAATAATCATTGAGACATTTATCACCAGAAGGTTGGAGAATTACCTGCACTTGGTTGTACCAATGTACCCCTATGTGGCTATTGCTTCTTTAAGGGACTTCCAGATATCAGGGTTTGGAATAAGTATATGGGGTATAGGGGTATATTGTGTCCTCCCTATTCCAACTTAGTGTGTTGAATGTAAAAGACCTAACAGCTACCAAAAAAACAAAATGTTGATAAAAAAGGACATTTCACAAAATAAAGAAAAAATATTATTTAGATCCCACTCCACAATCCTGATCTTCCATTGTTTTCCAACTATTTTAATCCTCATTGGTCCTCTTTGAGATCTTGATTGAAGACCCCCTGAACATCCGCTTAGTTGCATTATTGCAGCAAAGCTTAAAATGGAACACATTTAAATAGTAGATACCTGTAATCAGGATTTTTAAAAAAAGTTTAATAACTCAGTAGATAATCCACTGTACTGAGGTAGCTGTTATGAGAGATAAAACAGAGGCGCCAACAAGTACAATATAAAATACACTAAAGATCAGTTTAAAAAAAGGAGGTAGGGCGGAGCCTGGACGCGCCGCTGAGAGGACGCATGTAGAGACAGCTCCGACCAACTCGGCCTAATATAGCTCCCTTGCCTCACTGAAACCTTCTCCTCTCTCCCGGAGTGAAGCCCCAGCAGCTCCTAACACCCTCAGGATGGGCCCCAAGAAAGCCGGAGCGGAATCAGACCCTGGGATCCCAGAAATGTTCGCCCGCAAGAACAAGACAGGGAGCTCTCAAGATGGCGCCCGCCCGGCCGGCGAAGCAGCTCAATGCCAGAACACAGCCTCCCCCACAGCAGGCACCGCCACCAAAGCAGACCTGAAACAACTATACCAAGACATCGAGAAACTGGTAAAAACATCTAATACTAGCGTTGTTAAGGAGATAAGGGGGGAGATAGCCGCGCTGGGCGAGAGACTGCATGAGCTAGAGGAGGAGGTGGATGAGGTTAAGGCCTTCTGCACGCAGACAGAGCAGGACATTGCGGAGATCCGCACTGATGTACAGGCCCTTAAAGACGGGCAAGAAGATCAGGAGAACAGAGATAGGAGGAATAACCTCAGGGTGAGAGGGGTTCCGGAATCGATCACTGAAATTACACCCTATCTTGAATCCCTCTTTGCATCTTTACTCCCCGACATACCTCCTGCAGAGCTACGCATGGATAGAGCGCACAGGGCGCTCAGAGCCAAACCACGAGATGATGAGCCGCCGCGGGATATAATACTGCGGTTTCACTACTACAGCACCCGTGAGGCCCTCTTATCCTTCACCCGTAATTCGCCAGACCTCACTTTCGGAGATGAGCATATCACCTTCTTTCCCGATTTGTCTCAGATCACACTGAAAAGAAGAAAAGATATGAAGCCCCTAACCTCTCTACTGATACGCAACAAGATCAAGTACAGGTGGGGGTTCCCATTCAAGCTTATTGTGATACATAATGGCCGCCAGCTAGTGGTCTACGGTCCACACATGATACAGGACACACTGGACAAATTGGGCATTGAGTCTCCTGTGAATCAGGCCTCACCTATAGCTCCTTCTCAAAGTCGGGTAAATTCCTCTCGTGTAACATGGACAAAAGTGCGGTCCAGAAAGTCCACGCGAAACGCGAGCCAACGCGAACATACAGCCAATACGGAATACTGAGTACTGCTATGTTTGTTGTCTCAAACCTTGACCCCGACTGCTTATTAGCAACACATACTGTCAACAGGTCGAGATGAGATTCTGCCTGCTCCATTACCTGGTTATTATAGGCCTTGGTCCGAACTCAGACCTCTACCACTCGGATTTGGCCTCTGAGGCATACCGACCCCCCCGGAAAGCTGCACACACCACTCACGCAGCAGGCAACAAGTACATTAGGGAAGTCTGAATCTGGACTCCCTACCTCACCAAGTCATATATGGCAAAGTTAACAATGTTTTATTTCCCATTCTGGTTTACCAATGTTATGGCCACTTGGTCACAGGTTAATATTGTTATATGTTTATATAAGTACTACAAAGCGTTACTTAACTGGTATTCAGTCACTACTATTGTTATCCCTATGGTGAATTTAGAATTTAACCCTATGGTGTCATTGTACTGTAGAAGCACGACCACTCCACACCTAATATGGCCCAGACCATGACATCCGAACTCCCTTCGGACGCCTCTAGCCACACAGCTTCCACTACCCTCAAAATTATAACCCACAATGTGAAGGGGTTGAATACCCCCCAAAAAAGAAGAATGGTGAGCAATTATTATAAAAGCCAGCAAGCAGACATACTTCTCCTTCAGGAGACACACTTTAAGAAAGGCTCTGAACCCAAATTTTGGCATAAAGCGTACCCTCATACATATTATGCATCAACCGTCTCAAAGAAAGGTGGAGTGGCCGTGCTTTTAAAAAAGAATATTACTCTAGAGATCTCTAAAGTAATCAGAGACCCAAGAGGCAGATATTTAATTGTCATTGCCACGATATATAGATGCACTTATACTATTGTTTGTGTTTATGCTCCCTCGGAAGGGTTAAAACTCTTCCTGGACTCCCTGGCGTCTAAGATAGCATTGCACAGAGAGGGCAAACTTCTTATAGCAGGGGACTTCAATACCGTTTTAGACACTCTCCCTGTTAGCTCGTCCCTGCGAAGATCCCCTAGCAAGGCCCTGATATCCTTTATGCAGGAGGTTAACGTTTGGGATGCATGGAGAGCAGCACATCCGGGAGAGAGAGGGCACTCATTTTATTCCCATCCCCATGGCACATACTCCAGGATAGATTTTATCCTAATGGATGCGACGCTCCTAGAAAGGTCTAAGATGACAGAAATGTCAGAGATCTCATGGTCTGACCACTCCTCAGTAAGCACATTAATAGGCACAAGGGGTCCTATCACACAATTTCAGTGGAGATTAACCACTTGCCGACCGCCTACTTCATATTGGCGGCGGCAAAGTGGCAGCCCCAGGACCACGTAACGCAGATTGGCGTCAGGTCCTGGGGCACTCTCTGGCCGGGGATCGCGCGCTGGGATGCGCGCGCATCCACCGGCAATAGGCTCCGCCCACCCGCGACGTCAACCCGCCGGCCAATCGGAAGCGCCGGCGGGTTGTTAAGCCCGCGATCGCCGCTACAAAGTGTATAATACACTTTGTAATGTATACAAAGTGTATTATACAGGCTGCCTCCTGCCCTGGTGGTCCCAGTGTCCGAGGGACCACCAGGGCAGGCTGCAGCCACCCTAGTCTGCACCCAAACACACTGATCTGCCCCCCCCTGCCCCCTGATCGCCCACAGTACCCCTCAGACCCCCCCCTGCCCACCCCCCAGACCACCATTTGCACACAATCACCCCCCTAATCACCCATCAATCACTCCCTGTCACTATCTGTCAACGCTATTTTTTTTTTTAGTCCCTAAACTGCCCCCTGCTCCCTCCTGATCACCACCCCACCCCTCAGATTCTCCCCAGACCCCCCCAGACCCTCCCCCCCCCTGCGTACTGTATGCATCTATCCCCCCTGATTAACTGTCAATCACCTGTCAATCACCTGTCAATCACCCGTCAATCACCCCCTGTCACTGCCACCCATCAATCAGCCCCTAACCTGCCCCTTGCGGGCAATCTGATCACCCACCCACACCAATAGATCGCCCGCAGATCCGACATCAGATCACCTCCCAAATCCATCGTTTACATCTATTCTCTCCTCTAAACACCCACTAATTACCCATCAATCACCCATCAATCACCCCCTATCACCACCTGTCACTGTTACCCATCAGATTAGACCCTTGCGGGCACCCAATCGCCCGCCCACACACTCAGATTGCCCTCAACCCCCCCCCTTATCGATTCGCCAGTGCATTATTTACATCCGTTCTTCCCTGTAATAACCCACTGATCACCTGTCAATCACCCCCTGTCACTGCCACCCATCAATCACCCCCTGTCACTGCCACCCATCAATCAGCCCCTAACCTGCCCCTTGCGGGCAATCTGATCACCCACCCACACCAATAGATCGCCCGCAGATCCGACATCAGATCACCTCCCAAATCCATTGTTTACATCTATTCTCTCCTCTAAACACCCACTAATTACCCATCAATCACCCCCTATCACCACCTGTCACTGTTACCCATCAGATTAGACCCTAATCTGCCCCTTGCGGGCACCCAATCACCCGCCCACACCTCAGAACGCCCTCAGACCCCAGCCCTGATCACCTCGCTAGTGCATTGCTTGCATCTATTCCCCCCCTCTAATCACACCTTGAGACACCCATAAATCACCTCCTGTCACCCCCTAGCACACCTACCCATCAGATCAGGCCCTAATTTGCCCCGTGTGGGCTCCTGATCACTCGGCCAAACCCTCAGATCCCCCTCAGACCCCCTTCCGATCACCTCCCCAGTGCATTGATTGCATCTATTTTCCCCTCTAACCGCCCCCTGAGACACCCATCAATCACCTCCTGTCACCCCCCTAGCACTCCTATCCATCAGATCAGGCCCAATACATCCTGTCATCTAAGAGGCCACCCTGCTTATGACCGTTTCCACAAAATTTGCCCTCTCATAGACCACCTGTCATCAAAATTTGCAGATGCTTATACCCCTGAACAGTCATTTTGAGAAATTTGGTTTCCACACTACTCACAGTTTTGGGCCCGTAAAATGCCAGGGCAGTATAGGAACCCCACAAGTGACCCCATTTTAGAAAGAAGACACCCCAAGGTATTCTGTTAGGTGTATGATGAGTTCATAGAAGATTTTATTTTTTGTCAAAAGTTAGCGGAAATTGGATTTTTATTGTTTTTTTCACAAAGTGTCATTTTTCACTAACTTGTGACAAAAAAAAAAATCTTCTATGAACTCACCATATCCCTAACGGAATACCTTGGGGTGTCGTCTTTCTAAAATGGGGTCACTTGTGGGGTTCCTATACTGCCCTGGCATTTTAGGGGCCCTAAACCGTGGGGAGTAGTCTAGAAAACAAATGCCTCAAAATGACCTGTGAATAGGACGTTAGGCCCCTTAGCGCACCTAGGCTGCAAAAAAGTGTCACACATGTAGTATCGCCATACTCAGGAGAAGTAGTATAATGTGTTTTGTGGTGTATTTTTACACATACCCATGCTGGGTGGGAGAAATCTCTCTGTAAATGGACAATTGTGTGTAAAAAAAATCAAAAATGTGTCATTTACAGAGATATTTCTCCCACCCAGCATGGTTATATGTAAAAATACACCACAAAACACATTATACTACTTCTTCTGAGTACGGCGATACCACATGTGTGACACTTTTTTGCAGCCTAACTGTGCTAAGGGGCCCAAAGTCCAATGAGTACCTTTAGGATTTCACAGGTCATTTTGAGACATTTGGGTTTAAGACGACTACTCACGATTTAGGGCCCCTAAAATGCCAGGGCAGTATTGGAACCCCACAAATGACCCCATTCTAGAAAGAAGACACCCCAAGGTATTCCGTTAGGAGTATGGTGAGTTCATAGAAGATTTTATTTTTTGTCACAAGTTAGCGGAAATTGATATGTATTGTTTTTTTTTTTCACAAAGTGTCATTTTCCGCTAACTTGTGACAAAAAAAAAATCTTCTATGAACTCACCATACCCCTAACGGAATACCTTGGGGTGTCTTCATTCTAAAATGGGGTCACTTGTGGGGTTCCTATACTGCCCTGGCATTTTAGGGACCCTAAACCGTGAGGAGTAGTCTAGAATCCAAATGCCTCAAAATGACCTGTGAATAGGACGTTAGGCCCCTTAGCGCACCTAGGTTGCAAAAAAGTGTCACACATGTGGTATCGCCGTACTCAGAAGAAGTAGTATAATGTGTTTTGAGGTGTATTTTTATACATACCCATGCTGGGTGGGAGAAATCTCTCTGTAAATGGACAATTGTGTGTAAAAAAAATCAAATAATTGTCATTTACAGAGATATTTCTCCCACCTAGCATCTGTATGTGTAAAAATACACCCCAAAACACATTATACTACTTCTCCTGAGTACGGCGGTACCACATGTGTGGCACTTTCTTGCACCCTAAGTGCGCTAAGGGGCCCAAAGTCCAATGAGTACCTTTAGGATTTCACAGGTCATTTTGCGACATTTGGTTTCAAGACTACTCCTCACGGTTTAGGGCCCCTAAAATGCCAGGGCAGTATAGGAACCCCACAAATGACCCCATTTTAGAAAGAAGACACCCCAAGGTATTCCGTTAGGAGTATGGTGAGTTCATAGAAGATTTTATTTTTGTCACAAGTTAGCAGAAAATGACACTTTGTGAAAAAAAACTATTAAAATCAATTTCCGCTAACTTGTGACAAAAAAAAAAAATATTCTATGAACTCACCATCCTCCTAATGGAATACCTTGGGGTGTCTTCTTTCTAAAATGGGGTAATTTGTGGGATTCCTATACTGTCCTGGCATTTTAGGGGCCCTAAACCGTGAGGAGCAGTCTTGAAACGAAATTTCTCAAAATGACCTGTGAAATCCTAAAGGTACTCATTGGACTTTGGGCCCCTTAGCGCAGTTAGGGTGCAAAAAAGTGCCACACATGTGGTATCGCCGTACTCAGGAGAAGTAGTATAATGTGTTTTGGGGTGTATTTTTCCACATACCCATGCTGAGTGGGAGAAATATCTCTATAAATTGACAATTGTGTGTTAAAAAAAGAAAACAATTGTCATTTACGGAGATATTTCTCCCACCCAGCATGGGTATGTGTAAAAATACACCCCAAAACACATTATACTACTTTTCCTGAGTACGGCAATACCACATGTGTGGCACTTTTTTGCAGCCTAACTGCGCTAAGGGGCCCAAAGTCCAATGAGCATCTTTAGGCTTTACAGGGGTGCTTACAATTAGGCACCCCCCAAAATGCCAGGACAGTGAACACACCCCACAAATGACCCCATTTTGGAAAGTAGACACTTCAAGGTATTCAGAGAGTAGCATAGTGAGTCCGTGGCAGATTTCATTTTTTTTTGTCGCAAGTTAGAAGAAATGGAAACTTTTTTTTTTTTTTGTTACAAAGTGTCATTTTCCGCTAACTTGTGACAAAAAATAAAATCTTCTATGAACTCACCATGCCTCTCACTGAATACTTTGGGATGTCTTCTTTCCAAAATGGGGTCATTTGGGGGGGATTTGTACTATCCTGGAATTTTAGCCCCTCATGAAACCTGACAGGTGCGCAGAAAAGTCAGAGATGCTTGAAAATGGGAAAATTCACTTTTGGCACCATAGTTTGTAAACGCTATAACTTTTACCCAATCCAATAAATATACACTGAATGGGTTTTTTTTTTATCAAAGACATGTAGCAGAATAACTTTCGCGCTCAAATGTATAGGAAATTTTACTTTATTTGAAAAATGTCAGCACAGAAAGTTAAAAAAGTCATTTTTTTGACAAAATTCATGTCTTTTTTGATGAATAGAATAAAAACTAAAACTCGCAGCAGCAATCAAATAGCACCGAAAGAAAGCTGTATTAGTGACAAGAAAAGGAGGTAGAATTCATTTAGGTGGTAGGTTGTATGACTGAGCAATAAATTGTGAAAGCTGCAGTGGTCCGAATGGAAAAAAAGGCTCTGGTCCTTAAGGGGTTTTATGACTGCAGTCCTTAAGTGGTTAAATGAGTCCCTATTAAAAGATCACGTAGTTCAAGCAGAAGTAACTGAAACCATAAAACAATATTTAGCACATAACTCCCCGAACGACACATCAAGGAGCATACATTGGGCAGCCCTGAAGGCCACAACTAGAGGCACATTAATCAAAATTTCGTCCCAGAGGAAAAAAGCTGATGAGACCAAAATTAAAAAACTCCAACTACAGATTAGGAGACTTGAGACATTACACATTGACTCTGGGGGTAAAGATGCCCTGGACCAGCTACTGGTGGCACGGCAGGAACTGCATGCAATTCTTTTTAAGAAGGCAGAACGCTCCTTAAGACTCACAAACCAAAAATATTATGATAAAGCTAATAAGCCTGATACCCTATTGGCACGTAAATTATCCCAGAGACTGGCACAGAACAGAATATACCCTGTTAGAGACCAGCTCGGAAATAAGTCCTATGACCCATCCCATATAGTTGACCTGTTTGCACAGTACTATACAAATTTATACAATGGCACTACCACAGACAAGTTACTGACACCAGCTAGATCCATTCTCCAATATCTTGATAGCATTCAGATACCCTCCTTCTCCCAAGAAGACAAATCTAAATTAAATGCCCTCATTTCTCATAAGGAAGTTGAGCTTACCATAACATCTCTGAAGAACGGTAAAGCTCCTGGGCCGGATGGATACACGGCTCTCTTTTATAAAACATTTAAGTCACAACTCATCCCGGTACTAACTTCGCTTTTTAATAAATTACTATTAGGAGAAGAAGATATATTACCTGAATTCTTACAGGCTTCGGTGGTAGTCATTCCCAAACCAGGGAGGGATTGCGCTGAAATCTCGAATTATCGGCCAATCTCACTAATAAACTCGGACATTAAAATCTTCTCCAAGATATTGGCTAACAGACTGAATACCTTACTCCCAAAAGTTATCCACCCGGACCAAACGGGGTTTGTAATGGGGCGACAGACAACTGACAATACTAGGAGAATGGTCAACACCATAGAAGTCATGAGCCATACTGGAGGGCCTTCTCTGCTTCTATCATTGGATGCAGAGAAGGCCTTCGATAGGGTCGACTGGAGGTACTTGCGTCTGGTCTTGCAAAAATTTGGGATCTCTGGGGAATTTCTAAATGGAGTACGTAGCCTATATACACAACCAATGGCAGCGGTCTGTAATATGGGCCTCCGCTCTGGATCTTTCCCAATAAAAAACGGTACAAGGCAGGGGTGCCCTCTCTCTCCCCTCCTGTTTGCCCTGTGCATAGAACCTCTAGCCCTGCTGGTAAGAGGTTCGGCGGATGTTAGGGGGGTGAGGGTTGGGGAGGAGGAATTCAAAATAGCATTGTTTGCAGATGATACGGTGTTCACCCTCTCCAGCCCTCACACCTCACTGCCGGCCTTATTTCATCTCATCGATGAGTTCTGCACTGTTTCAGGCTTCAAGGTCAACCGTACTAAATCAGAGGCCCTGGCATTTGGGATGACATGTTCCCAACAGGAAGCATTGGCAACCTCCTTTAAATTTAAAATACAAAGTAAGGGGCTGAAATACTTAGGCATAATCCTCACGCCATCCATTGCGCAACTCTACGCAGCTAACTACACACCTATTATAACCAAACTGCTTAGCTTACTGAACGAATGGAACCACTTCAATATCTCCCTTACCGGTCGCATAAATGCACTCAAGATGACAGCCTTACCTAAAATCCTCTACCTCTTCAGAGCCCTCCCCATTAGAATTTCCCTCCCAGATATCAGAAAACTACAGTCACACTTTACTAAATTTATCTGGGCAGGTAAAACTCCCAGAATAAGCTACAAATTTTTAGCTAGAGGCAAAACCCAAGGGGGGCTGGGGGCCCCTATGTTACTTGATTACTTTTACGCCTCCAGAATAGCTCAGCTGACACAATGGTCAGCCCCTCGGGGCACAATTAGGTGGGTAGATCTCGAAGCAGCTTTATTACGTCACTTCCCTCTATCATCACTGCTCTGGACTAAGAGGCCGGTCCTAGACAAAGCAAGACCTATAGCTGTCATACAGGAATCCTTATTCATCTGGAAGAGACAATATCATAGACTTGGGCTTCTTAACAGACACTCCCTAGAAGAGTCCATTCTCCTAAACTTAGACTTTCCTCCAGGACTAGAAATCCAACCCTGGACAAATTGGCTGCACCTAGGCCCCCTCAGGTTAAAAGACATTGCTCCAGGAGGAGTGATAGCTCCCTGGCCTGAAACTCAAACTAAATATAATCTTCAGTCCAAAGACTTTTTCAGATACCTCCAGGTTAGGCATTTCATCCAGAACTGCGCAGTGGAAGGTATTGAAACCACCCCCCACCCTATCAGCAAAGAGTTTCACAATTATAAACATACACCAGGTATGATATCTCTATTTTATCACGAGGGTTGGTATCAACACTTAGAAGAAATCTCCCCGGCCATGGTAAAGTGGCAGGAAAGACTTCAGAAAGTATGGTCCCTGGAGGACTGGGAAAGTCTTTTTCTAAACCTTGCCAAATCATCTAGGAATAGCCTTGTGAGGGAAAGAGGATATAAGATTCTGTATGATTGGTATAGATCACCCTTACTCTTATTCAAAAGGGACCTCTCCACTTCAGATTTGTGTTTCAGAGGCTGTGCAGAGCAAGCAGACCATGTTCATTGCTGGTGGTCCTGTACTGTAGTACAAAGCTTCTGGAAAGTATGCTTCCACATGGCATCTACCGTCTTGGGAACAGAAATTGCCCCGGACCCGTGGGTGGCCCTGTTCTGTCGTGCTGATCCTCTTCTCTCGAACCATAGCAATAAACTACTCACCCATTTCTGTAATGCAGCCAAAGCTATTATTGCTAGGGAGTGGAAATGCCCTACCCTGAATAGAACGGCACTAAAACATAAATTAAACGAATATTACTGGATGGAGAAAATAACAGCCTCTCTATATGACGAGGAGGACCGGTTCGACAGAGTATGGTCACCTTGGGAAGTTAACATGATATAGGATGGTTATTTCCTCATACTAGCATGCTGTACTTGTAAATCTAACCCTTCTTCTTCCTCACAGCACCCAAAGACACGCTAAGTCCTCCCAGAGGTCAGCAATCACTGGACTCTCTGTTTTTTGACCCAAAGGGATAAGATATCCTACTGAGCTAAACTAAGCTATGTGATACAGTTTTTTTGCTTTATTGAAACAAAGTCTTAAACACTATGGTTCTGACTGATACCGTAATCTAAAATATATATTTTGTACCTGAATATATATATACGCTGTTTGTACTTTTTCTCTTTTTGGATTAATAAAAGCTTTATTGTTGAAAAAAAAAATAAAAAAAGGAGGTAGCAGTGGACCTCCCCAGGAAGGACACAAACAGTTCATAAAAAAACTGTAAATCTGGGTACAAATAAATTGTTTTCTGAATGACCATTTGTGACCTTCCTAGCGGGGAGGTAAGTTTACCATTTTCTCCCTTTTTAAGCCTAAAATCCAGAATCCAGAAAGCCTAAAATCCAGAATCCAGAAAGCCTAAAATCCAGAATTCAGGAAGCCTAAAATCCAGAAAGCCTAAAATCCAGAATCCAGAAAGCCTAAAATCCAGAATCCAGGAAGCCTAAAATTCAGAATCCAGAAAGCCTAAAATCCAGAATCCAGAAAGCCTAAAATCCAAAATTCCTAAAATCCAGAAAGAATCAGACCATAGAGAAATCTGTAGTAGCCCAGCACGTACTCACCTCCCTGGGATCTAGCACTGCCGTTCTTCCTCCGTCCTCCGCGTTGCGCTGTAACCCTGTAGTGAGATTGCCATCTGTCGTCATGACGACAAACGGCGATCTCACCCAAGGGAAGCAGAGATTAGGAGGACAGGAAGGAGAATGGCTGCTGGCGTCTGGATCCCCCAGGAGGTGAGTGAAAATACCTGCTGCACGCTATGCTCTGTGCAGTTCTGCCGTCGGCTACCACGAGTTTCACCCGGGGCTACCGTTCCTGGCTTGTTTTTCCACCCTGAGCCTTACTCGTGATAACCGCCAAGGAGGTTGAACTAATCTTACTGTATTTTACACCTATTAGCACCTCTGTTTTATGGATAATACTAGTATTTATTGTTCACCCTTGGTGGAGGGGTGTCTACCCGTGTTTCCAGCATTACACAGCATTTCAAACAGTGACTCTCTCCTTTGCCAGAGTGGGGTTGGGTTTGTCCTCCCTACCTTTTCATACAATGAGCTCGATTCACAAAAGGGTGCTAATTTAGTTAGCACGCCTAAAAGCCTCTTAGCACGCCTAAAGCTCTTTAGGACGTGCAAAGTTTTGCGTGCTAAGTTAACGCGCGCAAAGTTTAGCGCTGCGCGGTGCATGTGACATGTACCAGGCGCACCTTATCGAGTCCTCACTCAAGATACTGATGAAGAAAACCCTTGAAGAGTACAATGATTTGGACATAATGATAAATGAGTGGACATTACAGTGTGGGACAAAAAAAAGACTATTCTTTGTTTCTTTTTACACCTTTGGACATAGGCCTCAATTCACTAAGCAGCGTTGACTAGTCTGCTGATGGTTTTTAGTCTACTGATGGTTTGGTGTAATGTTTTAGACCTGTTTTTAGACCTGGTCTAAAACATTCAGTAATTAGCTTGGTAAAGCAGGGGAAATGATCAAAAGATGCAATTAACAAAGTCAAACAAGGAGTAACCACTCACACTTTTTCTGACAGAGATTAGACCACCTGATTTTGGTCGGTAAAGTAATTCTGTGAGGTATTTTAGACATGAGGATGGAGACTTTTGAATTAATTATGCAGGAGTTTAATTGTATGCAGAGGAGAGCTCATCAGAGGAGAAGGATGTCAGTCATAGCTACTTGTTTTTGAATTGCATCTTTTGATCATTTCCCCTGCTTTACCAATCTAATTACTGAATTTTAGACCAGGCCTAAAAACAGGTCTAAAACATTTGGTAATTATTAGTGAATTCACTTTTGATTTACACCAAACCAGCGGTAGACTAAAAACCATCAGTAGACTAGTCTAAACTACTTAATGAATTGGGGCCATTGTATTTTTATTCATGTGTTTGTTACTGTAGATGTGTGAAGATTTTTGGAGGAGTCCTACTAAATCATGTTGGATGTGTGTTTGGATTTAGCACTTCACATACCCAACCTGATTATGCCCTACTTGAAAAATAATCTAATTTGCATATGTGTCACCAATGTGGATTTACTGGGCCTAATTTACTAAAAATATATAGAGATGTCCTATGATTTCCAGTGGGGATATCACCAGTGAGTCCATAAACTTGGATTTGGATTGTTTACCAACTGTCTTCCTACTTGAGCCTGAAATCACACAACGTAAAATGTACATAAATGTGTAAAGGAAGTCAATGTGTATGGCACTCAGAATTACCTGCCAGTCAGTAAAGTAAGGCAGTGTATGGAAGAAAGCCTCTCAGCCTTCAGTGCTTAGTAGTGAAGAGTGCAATCAGCTAATTACAATACTTGAAATTTCATGTAATTTTTCCCAATTGCGTCCATACGAAATTGCAGTTTGTAAATTCAATTGATTTTGTGTAATCATTCGTAATTTTGGCATAGTTGTTGCATAATTTTTGTGTAAATGTATGCCGAACCTTCAGCAGTGAATAGCAAAGCCCTCATATATGCTATTGTCACCAAAAATGCTACACATATTATGGAGAATACTGGGTACAACTCAAGAATACTGGGTACAACATTTTTCCTTTGCATTTTTAATATCAATTTTCTCAACAACTACAAGGGGCTGATGCAATTGTCAGACTCGCCAGTGTTAGACGCTGGTGAGTCCAATAATCAGGTGACAATAAAGTCGCCTGATGCAACTGCATTTAGCCCTAGGCAGGGTGTTAAAAAAAACTCGCTTGGGAGATATTATCGCTCAGCAAGTTCCTTACACCCTATCCTATTGCACTTTGCATGCCTCCGGGAAGCGATGCTTCCCGGCAGACATGAGAGTTAGCTTAGACCTGCATAAAGCAGGTCTAAACATGCTAACGCAGGTCGTTGTCGCCGCATCTGGGGGTCTCCTTTAATAAGGAGACCCCCAGAACTCCCCGCCGGCCGCCGCTCGTCTCCGAAACCCCCCATGTAGCTGAAAAGATAATTGTAAGCAATTTCCCTACCGCCGCCTTACAGCTGCCGCCTCTTGCCGCAAGTCCCCGCTGTGTAATTACAGTGTATGAGTTACTGTAATTACACTCGCTAATAACAGAGTCCCGGCAAAGCATCTTGGAATCAGCCGCCGGGGCTCCCCATTGGTTCACAGGCTGAGCCATTTTCATTGGTCCACACTGTGAACCAATGGGGAGCCCCGGCGGCTGATTCAAAGATGCTTTGCCGGGACTCTGTTATTAGCGAGTGTAATTACAGTAACACATACACTGTAATTACACAGCGGGGACTTGCGGCAAGAGGCGGCAGCTGTAAGGCGGCGGTAGAGAAATTGCTTACAATTATCTTTTCAGCTTCATGGGGGGTTGCGGATATGAGCAGCGGCCGGCGGAGAGCTCTGGGGGTCTCCTTATTAAAGGAGACCCCCAGATGCAGCGGCGGAAGATGGCGGCGGATGTTTTGGTGGGTGAGTGCGCATGTGTGGGGAGCGAGGCCGTGGTGCTGATGGACAGCACCACAGGGTAAACCTCGCTCCCCATCACCCATGACAAGGGAGCATCGCTCAGGCTTTCACCTGAGTAATGCTCCCTAACGATCGGCCATCGCACGAGTGAAACTGGCAATAGGATTTGCCGATAATCCTCGTGCGATGGCAAGGTAATAAGTGGCTCGCATCTGCAAGCTACTTATCACCTGGAATAGCATCAGGCCCAAGGTCTTTTTGAATTTTTTTCACTTATCCCCACTATTTTCTTTAACGTATGTAGCAACGTTGGTAACAGTAGCATTTATGAAGGCTTTGCTATTCTCTGCTAAAGTCAGCACAAAATGATGCAAAAATTACACAAAATTACAAATGATTATAATTACAGATATAATTAATTACAATTTTTCCAAACAAATTTCTTATTACAATTTTGCATCATAATAGCAAATTTTGATGCATAATGACATCTATGCGAAATTTGTGCTTGTCGCTAGTGCTTAGCTCCGAAAGTGGCTGTGCACAATGTGTTCTATGCAAGTTGACAGTATGGAAATCCACAAGGAGGATCATAGGCCCAGACATTCTCCAGAATTTATTAACATTATTATTATTGATTAATATAGTGTCAACATCTTCTGTGGCTCTGCACAACAGCATACAGGGTATAAGAGTACAAAATAAACAATACGCCAGTTACAGGCTAAGGCTGCTTACACACAGGGACGTTACGCGCCTGTAACGCTCCCCCAACGCACAGCAATGTAACTCAAGTGGGCTGTTCACACAGCCCACGTTGCGTTACATGTAACGCTGCACGTTGCCCGGAAAGTGCAGCATGCTACGGCGTTAGAGCGGCTATAGCCGCGTTAGACTGTTTACACATGCGCAGTAGGGGGCGGAGAGGAGGCGGGGAGAGCCAGCTACAGTAGCCGCGCACATGGCTACTTAATATTCACTGCACTGGCGGCCGCTGATTGGCCGGCGGGACCACGTGATGCGGAGTGTCTCGCTCCGCGTCACGTGGTCCCGTCGGCCAATCAGCGCCACTCTGGGAGACTTTATCGGAATAGAGCCGCCTAACGCGGCTCACTCTACCATCGGCTCTTGCAGCACCATACGTTGTGTTAGGTGCACGTTATGCGACCTTAACGTGGCACCTAACGCAACGTCTTGGTGTGCAAGTAGCCTAAAGGTTTAAAGGATAGGGCAATAGGTAAAGGGAAGCTGTATATGAGATGGTAGAAATGGTGGTCAGTGGCTGAAGTGTCCTAGGCAGGAGAGTATGTTTGCCTGAACAGGTGAGTTTTCATATTGTGCATTAAAAGAGTAAATGTGGGTAAGTGGCGGATTTGTTAAGGGAGGGTGTTCCACAGGAGGGAAGAGGATCGGGATAAGTCTTGTAAGCAGGAGTGAGATTAGGTTACCAGTTTACTACACACTGTTTAATAAATAAGCAAATGTGCTTACCGTTACAGGGATCAGGAGAAAGTGCTGCATAGGAGCAAGCATCTGAGAACTTGAAACAGACATTTTGTTCGACCAATATGGGCCTCTTGTGCTTTTATTCAGATGCCTTTGCTGGTATTCGGATTTTCCAGCTCACTAAACAGTATGGTTCTGGATGATTCACAGTTTTTTCCATCACCTAGGAGCATTTTTTACTGAAGACGATTGGACATGCTTTAGGAAATCAGGAGTTGGTTGGTGATGCTTTACTGAATCCGGTCCAGTGTCTACGTAGGTGTGCTTGAATAAGGGCACTCCTATCCCAGCACACATTTAACAGTGCCAGTGGTTAACAAGACAGAGGGCAGAAAAAGGGTGGTTGGCAAAACAAAACCAATTGGCCAGGGCAGGAAGAGAGATACCACTAGGAAAAATCAGGTTTTCCATCTGGAATCAAGAATGTCAGCACTAGCTGCCAGCAGAAGGGGGCTACACTACCTCTCTAGGTCCTAAGGAATTCCTAGTAGCACAGCTAAACATACCCATGCCAATTCACCAATATCTGCATGTGCTCTAAGCTCTGATTTCCGACTCTAGTTTTGCAGGAATACTTACCTACCAACTTTGCACATTTGTTGAAATGTGCACACTCAGTCAAATTATATGGTATCTATTGGGTTACTGCAATAAATAAGTGATTTCACTGAGTCTGAACTTTGTCTTGGACATGCAAGGAAAGTTAGTGCTTTCTTTTTTAGCCACTGCATGGCCAATTTTGGTGCTTTGGGTGATGATCGAGGTGATCAAGGTGAATCTTTTTCCCATTGACAAGTTTCTGACAGGACAGCAGCTGTTCCTCAAAAATGTTATAGTATTTTTTTTTCAATCTATACATAGTATTTTTTTTTCATCCTATGTTTGTACCTCAGTAGGTCACTCATGAATAAGGAAAAGTGGGGTCTGAAACATGTCAGCACTTCTGTCTAGATGTGCTTTTTCTTGATTCATTAAAGTCAGAGATTTTAGCTTAAAGTGACCCTCCACACTAAAAAACTACTCAGCAGCACTGAGAAGGCTTGGAGTTTCTTTAACAGTTTCACAGCATCAGAACTTTGTTTTTCTTACGCAAGCCTCATTTTTAGCTGAACAGAAGCTAAGCTCCACTCCATCAAAGAAAACTGCCTGGGCATGTTTCCCCTGATGCTGTGCAAAGCACGATGGGATTTCTGATGTTGTTCTCATTGCCAAGCAGCTGGGAGGAGTGATCAGCACACAGGACAGTTGGAACTGTGTCTCAAGCTCCCTGTCACCTCCTTTCAACCAAAAAGATGGCTGCCCCAATGAAAAAGATGGCTGCCCCCATGAAATCACAAACAACAGTGAGTGAGAGATTATATTACCTATCTATTTTAATTAACATAACTAATGTAACTTAATGACAGTATGTTTGTTTAGGCTGAATTTCCTCTTTAACTGGTGTAGAGCAGATTCTTTCCTACTAATATATTTTTCGCATATGGTCACTTTTAATATTTAAAGTGGAATGGTCATTTTTAAAAGCATTTAATTTACAATAAGATTTAAGAAAAATTACTTTTAAGACCTCATGATCACCTTGATGAATAATTTTATTTCTGAGTTTCTTCTTCCTCAATAAATATCATGGACGAAAAAAAAAATCCCATTTTACTATACAGATTTGTTTTTTACCTAGACTATTTTAAGCGCAAGGTTATTTTGACAGAACACATGTATCTGTATTGGCTTCACATACTATAAGTATATAATAGACTTCAGTTCTTACAGCAGGTGCAGATGTCCCTGCCATGGCCTCGTAATGATCACACCAGAAGGTCCTCTGTCCCTCATGCTCTGTGCCGTGCTGCCCAGCCTCCTCGCTACGATACTTCTGGGTAGACCCTGTGTGTTGGGATCACTGATCATAGTGCTGCAGATTCTCCCGACAGTGTGTGAAGAGGTAGCCCTGCCTGATGCCAGATGCATGTTACATAGACACATTATAGATGGCTACTACAAGGAAGGGGACTTAATGATTGGTGGGGTCATGAAGGTGAACACATTGTATATACCTTGGACGTTTAATTTTGCTGAAAAGCCCAGACCAATCCGCTGTGCACTGTAAGTTTAGATATTTTTTCTAAAGACAATATTTGATTGTATGGTAAAGTGTGTGTTGTGATCAGACAGTGCAGGGAATAATATCTGAGTGTTTGCTGCACATGTGATGTCAGTCTCTCCGTGTGTAAAGTGAAGGAGAAAGAAAAGCACTCCTATGGTGGATTAAACTTCTTTCGTCAAAAAAGCAATTTACAATTGCACTTACATGATTAGTAGAAACAAGCACATTTATGAGGCTGCCCATGTGTCATCATCCTTCCCTGGGTCTGGCAAAGACCTGGGTCCAGCGTGAAGACCGGGAGTAGTGTTGCTCGGATACCTCATTATCCTATTCGAGTTTGGTCGAATTCGGATAGTAAACTATCCGAATTCACTCGAAGTTCAATATCTGATGTAATCGAATATCCGATTCGACCTTGGATATCCGACGTCACTATCCGAGTCTGTATTCGAGTAAAATATTCGAGCTGGCCTTAAATAGCTTGTAAAACTTGTTTGGAGGTCAATGATGCATGAAACCACCTTTTTTTATGAAGAAAAACATCAAGTGATTAGGTGGTGATGTAGTAGTTATAAAAAAAGGTACCAAAAATAGTAAATTAACTTCATGAAAAGTGTTTGCTTGAGAAGGTGAGTCCAAAATGGTTTAAAGTTGGAAGTCTTCATTTACGTCGTCTTCATCTTCTTCTTCTATATCTTCTTCTTCTTTTATATCTTCTTTTTCCTCTTCTTCTTCTATATCTTCTTCTTCTATATCTTCTTCTTCTTCTATATCTTCTTTTTCCTCTTCTTCTTCTATATCTTCTTCTTCTATATCTTCTTCTTCTTCTATATCTTCTTCTTCTTCTTCTATATCTTCTTCTTCTTCTTCTATATCTTCTTCTTCTATATCTTCTTCTTCTATATCTTCTTCTATATCTTCTTCTTCTTCTATATCTTCTTCTTCTATATCTTCTTCTTCTATATCTTCTTCTTCATCTTCTTCTATATCTTCTTCTTCTATATCTTCTTCTTCTTCTAAATCTTCTTCTTCTTCATCTTCTTCATCTATATCTTCTTCTTCTATATCTTTTTCTTCTATATCTTCTTCATCTTCTTCATCTTCTTCATCTTCTATATCTTCTTCTTCTATATCTTCTTCTTCTATATCTTCGTCTTCTTCTATATCTTCGTCTTCTTCTATATCTTCTTCTTCTTCTTCCTCTATATCTTCTTCTTCTTCTTCTATATCTTCTTCTTCTATATCGTCTTCATCTTCTTCTATATCTTCTTCTTCTATATCTTCTTCTTCTTCTTCATCTTCTTCTTCTTCTTCCTCTTCTTCTCTATCATTATATTATGTGTCTTTGTTTTCCTTTCTTTTGTAATATTTTTTTTACTTCATTTGTGGAAATATTTTATGTTAATAACACCATAGTTATATTTGTGTTGATGGCATAATAGGTAGGTAGTGGCACATTGCAAGCCACAGCGCCTTTTTCTGTGTACCCTGGCAGTGGTAAAACACAGACATGAGCAGGAGGAGGAAGTAGTTGCAGCTATTGTAGTGTGGTGTGTGGTAATAGTCGGTCGTTACTCGGTAGGAGAGTGGGTGGGCAGGTGGCAGCTGAAAATAGTTCTTCTTCTGTTCTCCCTGGCAGTGGTAGCAGCACACAGACAGCAGAAGCTCAATGCAGCTACAGGAGGAGGAGTAATGTGTGTCAGGCAGTGTGATGTGACTGACATAATAGGCCCTGGTTCCTAGCGGTGGTTCCAGGGCCGTAAATGAACATCACGAGGTTCCAGACAGCTGTCGTGAAGCCCACATTGTGTCCAATACACAATTGGGACAGCACAGTTTTCAACCCGGACACCTCTAAAATAATTACATATTTTTTTCAAAATAATGCAGGCAGTGAGGCAGCTATTTTTGAGCATAATAGCTGGTGGCGCATGGGCAGCAGCACCTTGTAATGTGTTCCCTGGCAGTGGAGACACAGACAGCAGGAGGAAATATAACAGCAGGCAGCGTGAGGAGGATAAGTGTGTGGCAGACTGGCATTTGGCAGCAGGCAGGAGGGCAGGCAGCGAGACATAGTAGGCCCTGGGTCCTAGCGGTGGTTCCAGGGCCGTAAATGAACATCCCGAGGTTCCAGACAGCGGTAGTGAAGCCCACATTGTGTCCAATACACAATTGGGACAGCACAGTTTTCAACCCGGACACCTCTAAAATAATTTAAAAAAAATTTCAAAATAATGCAGGCAGTGAGGCAGCTATTTTTGAGCGTAATAGCTGGTGGCGCATGGGCAGCAGCACCTTGTAATGTGTTATCTGGCAGTGGAGACACAGACAGCAGGAGGAAATATAACAGCAGGCAGCGTGATGAGGATAAGTGTGTGGCAGACTGGCATTTGGCAGCAGGCAGGAGGGCAAGCAGCGAGACATAGTAGGCCCTGGGTCCTAGCGGTGGTTCCAGGGCCGTAAATGAACATCATGAGGTTCCAGACAGCGGTCGTGAAGCCCACATTGTGTCCAATACACAATTGGGACAGCACAGTTTTCTACCCGGACACCTCTAAAATAATTACATTTTTTTTTCAAAATAATGCAGGCAGTGAGGCAGCTATTTTTGAGCGTAATAGCTGGTGACGCATGGGCAGCAACACCTTGTAATGTGTTCCCTGGCAGTGGAGACACAGACAGCAGGAGGAAATATAACAGCAGGCAGCGTGATGAGGATAAGTGTGTGGCAGACTGGCATTTGGCAGCAGGCAGGAGGGCAGGCAGCGAGACATAGTAGGCCCTGGGTCCTAGCGGTGGTTCCAGGGCCGTAAATACACAGCATGAGGTTCCAGACAGCGGTCGTGAAGCCCACATTGTGTCCAATACACAATTGGGACAGCACAGTTTTTAACCCGGACACCTCTAAATTAATTACAATTTTTTTTTTCAAATTGTATGCGGCTATTTTTGAGTGTGATAGCTGATGGTACATGGGCAGCAGCACCTTGTAATGTGTTATCTGGCAGTGGAGACACAGACAGCAGGAGGAAATATAACAGCAGGCAGCGTGATGAGGATAAGTGTGTGGCAGACTGGCATTTGGCAGCAGGCAGGAGGGCAAGCAGCGAGACATAGTAGGCCCTGGGTCCTAGCGGTGGTTCCAGGGCCGTAAATGAACATCATGAGGTTCCAGACAGCGGTCGTGAAGCCCACATTGTGTCCAATACACAATTGGGACAGCACAGTTTTCTACCCGGACACCTCTAAAATAATTACATTTTTTTTTCAAAATAATGCAGGCAGTGAGGCAGCTATTTTTGAGCGTAATAGCTGGTGACGCATGGGCAGCAACACCTTGTAATGTGTTCCCTGGCAGTGGAGACACAGACAGCAGGAGGAAATATAACAGCAGGCAGCGTGATGAGGATAAGTGTGTGGCAGACTGGCATTTGGCAGCAGGCAGGAGGGCAGGTAGCGAGACATAGTAGGCCCTGGGTCCTAGCGGTGGTTCCAGGGCCGTAAATACACAGCATGAGGTTCCAGACAGCGGTCGTGAAGCCCACATTGTGTCCAATACACAATTGGGACAGCACAGTTTTTAACCCGGACACCTCTAAATTAATTACAATTTTTTTTTTCAAATTGTATGCGGCTATTTTTGAGTGTAATAGCTGATGGTACATGGGCAGCAGCACCTTGTAATGTGTTCCCTGGCAGTGGAAACACACAGACAGCAGGATGAAATACAACAGCAGTAGCAGCAGCAGGTGTATGTGTGTGTGCCAGTCGTCACTTCATGTCCCCCTCTCGCCGACAACAGGGGCCATGAATTCGCCTTCCACCCAAGCCTGGTTCATTTTGAGAAACGTCAGTCTGTCCACAGACTTGTGAGACAGACGAGATCGCTTCTCAATGACGACTCCACCGGCTGCACTGAAGAAACACTCTGACAGTACGCTGGAAGGGGGGCAGGAGAGCACTTCCAGGGCGTACTGTGCAAGCTCGCTCCCGATCATCAGGTGCTTGACCCAATACTCCATGGAATCAACAGAGGCCACGCTGTCAAGCCCACTGAAGGACCCCATGTAGTCAGCCACCATGCGGGTCAAGCGCTGCCTGTGACTGGAGAAGGATGCTGCTCCAGGCACCTCCTCTCTAGTCCTTGGCAGCTCTACACTCATGTAGAGCTCTTGGGTCAGAGACAGCAGGTCTGTGGTGCACGTGCGCTTGCTGCTGGTGGATGCAGACACCTGCTGCTGCCTCTGTGCTGGCTGGACAGTGGGGGTGGATTGCTCAGGGAAGGCTTCCTGCAAGCGCTCAACAAGGGACAGCTGCAAATCCCTCATTTGTTGCGCACGGTCTCCTCCTGCAGGCAGGAACTGGCTGAGCTTCCCCTTCAGACGTGGGTCCAGCATCATGCAGATCCAGATGTCCTTCCTCTGCTTCATTTGGATCCTTGCGCAGGCACCTCAGCATGTGCACTGCCATTGGGAAGAGTCTGGCCACGTCTGTTGGCACATCATCGGCATTCCCAGAGCCGAGAGTGCTGTCCTCCTCTGCCCCCTCCACCTCATCCTCTCTCCACCCCCGCACCAGTCCAGCTGCGCTCTGCTGCTCCCCCTCATCAGCAGCAAGGTCAGGGACCTCCACCAACTCCGAGCCCTCCTCCTCAGAGGTGGCCTGTGAAGCTGCCTGCAGCTCCTGCTGGTCCAAGGCTGCCGCTCCCTCTTCCAGCAGTGCATACAGGGCCCTGTCCAGCACACACACCATGGGCACCCACTCGCACACCATTGCATGGTCCCTGCTCACCATATTGGTGGCCTGCAGGAAGGGTGCCAGGACTGAGCACACCTGCTGCATGTGCCCCCAGTCCTCCGTGGAGATGATGGACGGGAGGTTGGTGGCGGCACGCCCAGTTGCAGTGAGGGAGGCAACTGTTGCTCGTGCAACGTACTGGCTGACAGCCTGCCTCTGTTCAACCAGACGCTCCAACATCGCCAGGGTGGAGTTCCAGCGAGTTGGAACATCGAGCATGAGCCGGTGCTGTGGCAGGTGCAGCTCCTTCTGCACCTCTTCTAGGCTCGCCACGGCTGCAGGCGAGTGCCGGAAGTGACGCACAACCTTCCTTGCCACCTCAAGGAGTCGGTCCATCCCCTGGTAGGTCCGCAGGAACTTTTGGACTACCAGGTTTAGGACGTGCGCCAGGCAGGGGATATGGGTCAGGTCCCCCCTGCTGATTGCAGCAACCAGGTTTGCCCCATTGTCGGACACCACCTCTCCGACTCTGAGGCCTTTGGGGGTCAGCCAATTCCTCTCTTGCTCTCGGAGTTTGGCCAGGACGTGGTTCGCCGTCAGTTTGGTCTTCCCCAGGCTGACCAATTCCAGCAGCGCTTGGCAGTGGCGGGGCTTCACGCTGCTGCTGAGGTGGGGGGTTTGGGCTGGTGTGCCGGAGGATGGAAGCGGATCAGAGGAACCTGCTGCTATTCCGCTGACCCTGCATGGTGGCACCACTCACTGCGTTGTTGATGCTGCTGCTGCTCTAACAGTGCCGGCCAATGCTGCTCCCCCCTCCTCACCCCCTTCCACCAAGCTGACCCAATGCGCGGTGAAGGACAGATAGCGGCCTGTCCCAAACCGGCTGCTCCACGAGTCCATGGTGACGTGGACCCGTTGACCCACCGCATGCTCCAGCCCTCTCCCGACATTGGCCATCACAGAGTGGTGAAGTGCAGGGATGGCCGTGCGTGCAAAATAATGTCGGCTGGGGACTGGCCAATCGGGGGCTGCACACATCAGGAGCGGACGCATGTCACTTCCCTCCTGCACAAGGGAATAAGGCAGGAGTTGGGAGCACATGGCCCATGCCAGCAAGCCGTTCAGCTGACGCACGCGACGGCTGCTGGGAGGCAGAACCCTGACCACCCCCTGGAAGGTGTCGCTGAGCAGGGTCTGGCGAGGCCTTTTGCTGGCATGGGAAGCAGTGGAGGGAGCAGAGGAGGCCACTGAGGACTGGCTGCCAGAACAGGCCTCAGTGTCGGCGGCAGGAGTTGCAGAGGGAGGAGGAGCAGTGCGTTGCTGACGCACTCCTGCTGCCGACGGCTTCGCAGTGGTGGCGGGTCTGCCACTGCCACTGCCAGCTTCCTTTATCTTCACGAACTCCTCATGCTCGTGAAAGTGTTTCCCTGCAAGGTGGTTGACCAGAGAGGTGGTGCCAAACGCAGAGGGCTCCTTCCCTCTGCTGAGCTGCTTGCGGCACTGGTTGCAGGTGGCATACTTGCACTCCAAATATGGAAGGGTGAAAAAATTCCATATTGGGGAGGTGAAGTTGCCCCTTCGGCTGGAAGGTGCTGCTGCCGCTGGTCTCCCTGTGGTGGTTGGGGGGGGGGGGGGGGGGTCTTGGTGCGGCTGGTGGTGGCACTGGCAGAACTCGTCTCCTGATCAGCATGCTGTGTGGCCTGCATACCACGCCCACTTGTGATCCTGCCCATGCCTGCGATGCTGATCCTTCTAGCAAGGCCCGCAGACGCATCCTCCTCCTCCTCCTCAGAGCTGATGACATCCCCACTCCCAGGACCTGGCAACCAGTCTTTGTCCTGCTCCCTGTCATCATCATCCTTCCCCTCCGCAAACATGTCCTGCTGGGATTCCCCAAACTCCCCTTCTGCATGCATGGGCGGATGGACAGTCACCACTGTCTGACTGTCCAAAGCATCATCCCCCAAAGTGCCCATGAGCATTCCTTCCTCTGCCAATTCTTCCGCAACAGCACTCCATACCTTCTCTGTGCTTGGGGTCCATAAGAAGGTGCTGAGTGACAGGGTGCTGGTGTCGCCCGCTGGGGCTGGAGAACTGCACTCCTCCTCCTCTCCCCCAGGCAGTGCTGGGCAGCTGCTGCTGCTCTTGCGAACAGGAGTGGTGGCAGGGGTGGAGGACTCGGTTCCAGAGCTAATGGTGGCCTGCTCATCCACCATCAGTTCCACCACAGCGTCTGCCTCCTTCTTCTCAATAGGACAGCTACGACCTGGCGGTGGGAGGAACATCTGGGCCACGCGCTGCTGCTGCTGCTGCTGCTGTGTCTCTGCAGCGTGACTCCCAGCTGTTTGTTGGCCAAGGCGTCCACGGCCAGTGGCTAATGGCGGAATAGCCACTGGTGCAGACGCAGAACTGCGCATGGTGGTGGTGGCGCGGCTGCCACGCCCACGACCTCCTCTCTTGGCGATGCCCTTGCTGCCCCTGCCCAAACCGCGTCTGCCAGTTCCAGACATTGTATATTTTTAATATTATACAAATGAAAAAAAAATGTATGTATGTAAAGGCGGGTGGGACAAGTGGGGTACTTTGACCACTTTACCCCCGCCCGTACGTATTTCTCCGTCCCTTTTTCCATCCTTAAACCCCCAGGGACGGAGAAATCCGTACTTTGCGCCCTCCCGCCGCTGCCCGCGCTCCCGCTCGTAAACACGCCACCCGCCGCTAGTAAACACGCCGCCGCCCGCTCGCCCAGAGATCAACGAACGGGAAAATCCATTCCCGTTCGTTGATCTAAGCCCCGCAATGATCCGCTGCCGCTCGGCTAAACAGCGCGATCATTGTGAGAAATAACAAAGTCACAGCCTCTTTCTACTTCCTGCAAGCGTCCGGAAGGACGCTTGCAGGTCGCATGAAACAAAAAGTTACTGTTGCCATCTTGTGGCCAAATAGTAAAACTACACCCTAACCATTTTTTACACACAAATAAACTAGTTTTACCTCCCACACTCCCCAATTTTTTTTTTTGTAATTAAATAAAAAATTTACAATTTTAAAAAAATACATAAATAGTTACCTTAGGGACTAAACTTTTTAAATATTTATGTCAAGAGGGTATAACACTGTTACTTTATAAACTATGGGCTTGTAATTAAGGATGGACGCAAAACTGAAAAAAATGCAAAAATGCAATAGGGACATAAATTAAACGGTTTTATAACCGGGATAAATAGGCATATACATTTAATGGGTTTTAATTACAGTAGCATGCATTATTTAAAAACTATAAAGGCCGAAAACTGAAAAATAATATTTTTTTCCCACATTTTTTACTATTTTCCCATTAAAACACATTTAGAATAAAATTATTCTTGGCATAATGTCACACCTAAAGAAAGCCTAATTGGTGGTGAAAAAAACAAGATATAGTTCATTTCATTGCGATAAGTAATGATAAAATTATAGACGAATGAATGGAAGGAGCGCTGAAAGGTGAAAATTGCTCTGGTGGTCAGGGGGTAAAACCCCTCAGTTGGGAAGTGGTTAATGGGTGGGACTGGTGGTGGTGGGTGTGTGAGGTGACAGACAGGTGTACTGTACTCTACAGCAGAGATCGGTGTAGCGCTAACGAGAGAGTGCGCACTGCTCACACTAAGACCCTAGCTGACGCTGACTGACGGTGTCAGACTACAGTACAATTCAGCAAATACACAATAGAAGTAGTGATATATATAAACAATAGGAGGACGGGTGTAGCACTAACTGGAGGGTGCGTGCGCACGCACACTAAGACCCTAGCTGACGCTGACTGACGGTCCCTAAACACAGACTAGAGTACAGTGAGTACTAACTAAACAATAGAAGAATCGAGCTAAATATAAGTAGAACAGGTGTGACTAGATTACTGAGAGCAGATACAGCAGGACAGGTATAGCAGTAAAGCTGGGCCTTGCTAACTACAAAATAGTACAATAATCTATCTAACACAGAAGTAGTAGTACAGAGTAGGACAATTGAGAGCACAGGTAAGGTAGAGACTAGAGCACAGAGCAGGGCAGGCTGCCTTGCCTAGGCACAGGGCCTAGCTGCTGGCTGCAGGCCTGCAGCAGCAGCAGTGACAGTCTCCCTCCCTAGTCCCTAATCACACAAACTAAACTGCCTAAAATACAATCTATCTACAATACAAAGCAATACAGTTGAATATCAAGTGTTGGAGTGTAAAAACGCTTGGTTTCGGACAATAGCAATGCACTTGCACACAGACAAAAAGCACTGGAGCAGTTCTCTCAGTACAATCAGTCAGTAAGTCGCAAGCAGGACGAGTGAGGCAAGATGGCGTCCGCTATTTATAGAGGGGGGCTTGGCCAGGCTCCCCCTCTGTGATTGGCTGCAGTCAGAGGGCTGGGAGCCCTCTGATTCGCTTGTGAGGACTCGAGGTGACGTCTGTCGTGACGCTATCCGAGCTCGTGACGCTATCCGAGCTCGGATAGCTAGGATATCTCCGGATATCTGATTGCTATCCGGGTGCGCTCGGATAGCACAGCCCAGATAGCTAATACTATTCGAGCTCGGTATTCGAGCTCGAATAGTGAAAAAAGAGCTAGGATATCCGAGTAACTCGGATATCCTAGCTCAGATGAGCATCACTGACCAGGAGAGGTGTGGGGGACGTGCTTGTTTCTACTACTCATGTAAGTGCAATTGTAAATGGCATTTTTGATACAGAAGTTTAATGCACCATTTTATTTCTCCTTCACTTTACGCACCACACCTAGAACAAGCGGCACCTAGGTGCCAAACTGTTAAAGGGATACAGCCCCAATAAATTATTCAAACTGCCAAAGCATGGGACAAAATTCCTTCCCCCTCTCTGCTTGTGTCAAGTAGGGTGTCAGGAGACAGAGCTCGGGAGCAAACCAAGGATTTTCAAGGGGGGGGGGGGGGGGGGGTCCTGAAAGGTTTCCCTCAGCTACGCACAATATAGTATAATAATACAATAATATAATATAATAATAATATATAATAATATAATAATATGGTAGGACATCATGCTGAGTATTTCTTAAATGTCATATCTGCTCCCGATTGACAACGGAATTGATCAGGAGCAGTTTTGATACAGATAATAATGAGGACAGCCGACATTGCTAATGAATGGTAAAGTGTGAAGGGCTCAGAGTTGTGCTCATACCTGACTCTGTTAAAGTGACTCCGAGCTCATAAAAAAAATGAAAGTTGTACTCACCCGGGGCTTTCTCCAGCCCAGTGCTGGTCGGGAGGTCTCACAACGGCGTCCTGGCTCTTCTCCTTCTCCCCGCTCCGGAATGGCTGACAGGTGGGCGACACTCGCCCGAGTGTCGGGCTGCTCCTTCCGCGTATGACGCGGATTACGTCACACGCCGACCGCCGCGCGTCATCACGGCGTGAAAGTACTGCGCATGCGCGCTGTACTGCCACGCCGGCCGCCGTGATGACGCGAGGTGGCCGGCGTGTGACGTAATCCGCGTCATACGCGGAAGGAGCAGCCCGACACTCGGCTGAGTGTCGCCCGGGCTGCGGCCTGTCAGCCATTCCAGAGCGGGGAGAAAGAGAAGAGTCAGGACGCCGTCGTGGGACCTCCCGACCAGCACTGGGCTGGAGAAAGCCCCAGGTGAGTACAACTTTCATTTTTTTATGAGCTCGGAGTCCCTTTAAGTTTCCCAGAGCTGCTCCATGCTTTGTACACATGCTGCTGCTCCATGCTCTGCACACATGCTGCTGCTCCATGCTCTGTACACACGCTGCTGCTCCATGCTCTGTACACACACTGCTACTCCATGCTCTGTACACACACTGCTACCCCATGCTCTGTGCACATGCTGCTGCTCCATGCTCTATACACTCACTGCTGCTCGATGCTCTGTACACACACTGCTGCTCCCTGCTCTGTACACACGCTGCTGCTCCATGCTCTGTACACACGCTGCTGCTCCATGCTCTGTACACACACTGCTGCTCCATGCTCTGTACACACGCTGCTGCTCCATGCTCTGTACACACGCTGCTGCTCCATGCTCTGTACACACGCTGCTGCTCCATGCTCTGTACACACGCTGCTGCTCCCTGCTCTGTACACACACTGCTACCCCATGCTCTGTACACATGCTGCTGCTCCATGCTCTGTACACATGCTGCTGCTCCATGTTCTGTACACATGCTGCTGCTCCATGTTCTGTACAGACACTGCTGCTCCATGCTCTGTACACACACTGCTACCCCATGCTCTGTACACAAGCTGCTGCTCCATGCTCTGTACACACACTGCTGCTCCATGCTCTGTACACACGCTGCTGCTCCATGCTCTGTACACACACTGCTGCTCCATGCTCTGTACACACACTACTGCTACATGCTCTGTACACACGCTGCTGCTACATGCTCTGTACACACACTGCTGCTCCATGCTCTGTACACATGCTGCTGCTACATGCTCTGTACACATGCTGCTGCTCCATGCTCTGTACCCACACTGCTGCTCCATGCTCTGTACACACGCTGCTGCTCCATAGTCTGTACACACGCTACTGCTCCATGCTCTGTACACATGCTGCTGTTCCATGCTCTGTACACACTCTGCTGCTCCATGCTCTGTACACATGCTGCTGCTCCATGCTCTGTACACATGCCGCTGCTCCATGCTCTGTACACACGCTGCTGCTCCATGCTCTGTACACACGCTGCTGCTCTATGCTCTGTACACACGCTGCTGCTCGATGCTCTGTACACATGCTGCTGTTCCATGCTCTGTACACACACTGCTGCTCCATGCTCTGTACACACACTGCTGCTACATGCTCTGTACACACACTGCTACCCCATGCTCTGTACACATGCTGCTGCTCCATGCTCTGTACACACCCTGCTGCTCCATGCTCTGTACACATGCTGCTGCTCCATGTTCTGTACAGACACTGCTGCTCCATGCTCTGTACAGAAGCTGCTGCTCCATGCTCTGTACACACACTGCTGCTCCATGCTCTGTAAACACGCTGCTGCTCCATGCTCTGTACACACACTGCTGCTCCATGCTCTGTACACACACTACTGCTACATGCTCTGTACACATGCTGCTGCTCCATGCTCTGTACACACACTGCTGCTCCATGCTCTGTACACACGCTGCTGCTCCATGCTCTGTACACATGCTGCTGCTACATGCTCTGTACACATGCTGCTGCTCCATGCTCTGTACACACACTGCTGCTCCATGCTCTCTACACACGCTGCTGCTCCATGCTCTGCACACACACTGTTGCTCCATGCTCTGCACACACGCTGCTGCTCCATGCTCTGTACACACGCTACTGCTCCATGCTCTGTACACATGCTGCTGTTCCATGCTCTGTACACACTCTGCTGCTCTGTGCTCTGTACACACACTGCTGCTCCATGCTCTGTACACACACTGCTGCTCCGTGCTCTGTACACATGCTGCTGCTCCGTGCTCTGTACACACACTGCTGCTCCATGCTCTGTACACACCCTGCTGCTCCATGCTCTGTACACACGCTGCTGCTCCATGCTCTGTACACATGCCGCTGCTCCATGCTCTGTACACACGCTGCTGCTCCATGCTCTGTACACACGCCGCTGCTCCATGCTCTGTACACATGCTGCTGTTCCATGCTCTGTACACACACTGCTGCTCCCTGCTCTGCACACACACTGCTGCTCCATGCTCTGTACACACTCTGCTGCTCCATACTCTGTACACACACTGCTGCTCCATGCTCTGTGCACACACTGCTGCTCCATGCTCTGTACACACGCTGCTGCTCCATGCTCTGTATACACACTTCTGCTCCATGCTCTGTACACACACTGCTGCTCCATGCTCTGTACACATGCTGCTGTTCCATGCTCTGTACACACCCTGCTGCTCCATGCTCTGTACACATGCTGCTGCTCCATGCTCTGTACACACACTGCTGCTCCATGCTCTGTACACATGCTGCTGTTCCATGCTCTGTACACATGCTGCTGTTCCATGCTCTGTACACACCCTGCTGCTCCATGCTCTGTACACATGCTGCTGTTCCATGCTCTGTACACATGCTGCTCCACTTGTGCCTGTCCCCTACACTGCAATGGCCCTGGTATGAGGGGGGATTCTGGGCAGCTGTAATCCCCCTCTGCATTTGCCTATGTATAGAAAACTGTCATCTCTTCTCACTAATCCTGCAAAGCTCTGTAGTGTGAGAACTATTGTAAACTCCGGAAGCTTAAAGCGAACCCAAAGTGAGAGGAATATGGAGGCTGACATGTTTATTTCCTTTTAAATAATACACATTGCCTGGCTGTCCTGCTGATCCTCTGCCTCTAATACTTTAAGCTATTGCCCCTGAACAAGCATGCAGCAGATCCGATGTCTATGAAAAATCTAATAAGATTAGCTGCATGCTTGTTTTAGATGTGTGATTTCGACCCTACTGACCAGAAAGATCAGCAGGGCTACTAGGCAACTAGTATTGTTTAAAAGGAAATACATATGTAAGCTTCCATAGGTCTCACACTTCGGGTTCCTTTTAAAGTACATCTGAAGTGAGAGGGATATGGAGGCTGCCATATTTATTTCCTTTATAAACAATACCAGTTGCCTGGCTGTCCTGCTGATCTCTCTGGCTGCAGTAGTGTCTTACTCACACACTGGAAACAAACATGCAGCAAATGCATTCACATGTATCAAACATTTGATTTGCATGCTTGTTCAGGGTCTATGACTAAAAATATTAGAGGCAGAGGATCAGCAGGGCTGCCCGGCAACTGGTATTGTTTAACCACATAACGACCGCCCCCAGCCGATGGGCGGCGGCAAAGTCTGGGCCCAAACGACCGCAATACGCCCATCGGCGGGGGCGGCTGCGGGAGTGGCTATGCGGCGATCGCGTCATTCGTGACGCGATCAGCCGCCGGGGACTGGCTCCGCCCCCCGTTCGCCGTAACCCGCCGGCCGTTCGGAAGCGCCGGCGGGTTACTGGCATCCGGATCGCCGCTGCAACAGTGTATAATAGGCTTTGTAATGTATACAAAGCCTATTATACTGGCTGCCTCCTGCCCTGGTGGTCCCAGTGTCCGAGGGACCACCAGGGCAGGCTGCAGCCACCCTAGTCTGCACCAAACACACTGATTTCCCCCCCCCCCTGCCCCCTGATCGCCCACAGCACCCCTCAGACCCCCCCCTGCCCACCCCCCAGACCACTGTTTGCACCCAGTCACCCTCCTAATCACCCATCAATCACTCCCTGTCACTATCTGTCAACGCTATTTTTTTTTTAAGTCCCTAATCTGCCCCCTACTCCCTCCTGATCACCCCCCCACCCCTCAGATTCTCCCCAGACCCCCCCCAGACCCCCCCCCCCCCCCCGTGTACTGTATGCATCTATCCCCCCTGATCACCTGTCAATCACCTGTCAATCACCTGTCAATCACCTGTCAATCACCCGTCAATCACCCCCTGTCACTGCCACCCATCAATCAGCCCCTGATCTGCCCCTTGCGGGCAATCTGATCACCCCCCCACACCAATAGATCGCCCGCAGATCCGACATCAGATCACCTCCCAAATCCATTGTTTACATCTATTCTCTCCTCTAAACACCCACTAATTACCCATCAATCACCCCCTATCACCACCTGTCACTGTTACCCATCAGATTAGACCCTAATCTGCCCCTTGCGGGCACCCAATCACCTGCCCACACGCTCAGATTGCCCTCAGACCCCCCCTTATCAATTCGCCCGTGCAATATTTACATCTGTTCTCCCCTGTAATAACCCACTGATTACCTGTCAATCACCCATCAATCACCCCCTGTCACTGCCACCCATCAATCACCCCCTGTCACTGCCACCCATCAATCAGCCCCTAACCTGCCCCTTGCGGGCAATCTGATCACCCACCCACACCAATAGATCGCCCGCAGATCCGACATCAGATCACCTCCCAAATCCATTGTTTACATCTATTCTCTCCTCTAAACACCCACTAATTACCCATCAATCACCCCCTATCACCACCTGTCACTGTTACCCATCAGATTAGACCCTAATCTGCCCCTTGCGGGCACCCAATCACCTGCCCACACGCTCAGATTGCCCTCAGACCCCCCCCTTATCAATTCGCCCGTGCAATATTTACATCTGTTCTCCCCTGTAATAACCCACTGATTACCTGTCAATCACCCATCAATCACCCCCTGTCACTGCCACCCATCAATCACCCCCTGTCACTGCCACCCATCAATCAGCCCCTAACCTGCCCCTTGCGGGCAATCTGATCACCCACCCACACCAATAGATCGCCCGCAGATCCGACATCAGATCACCTCCCAAATCCATTGTTTACATCTATTCTCTCCTCTAAACACCCACTAATTACCCATCAATCACCCCCTATCACCACCTGTCACTGTTACCCATCAGATTAGACCCTAATCTGCCCCTTGCGGGCACCCAATCACCCGCCCACACCTCAGAACGCCCTCAGACCCCAGCCCTGATCACCTCGCCAGTGCATTGCTTGCATCTATTTCCCCCCTCTAATCACACCTTGAGACACCCATCAATCACCTCCTGTCACCCCCTAGCACACCTACCCATCAGATCAGGCCCTAATTTGCCCCGTGTGGGCTCCTGATCACTCGGCCAAACCCTCAGATCCCCCTCAGACCCCCTTCCGATCACCTCCCCAGTGCATTGATTGCATCTATTTTCCCCTCTAACCGCCCCCTGAGACACCCATCAATCACCTCCTGTCACCCCCCTAGCACTCCTATCCATCAGATCAGGCCCAATACATCCTGTCATCTAAGAGGCCACCCTGCTTATGACCGATTCCACAAAATTTGCCCCCTCATAGACCACCTGTCATCAAAATTTGCAGATGCTTATACCCCTGAACAGTCATTTTGAGAAATTTGGTTTCCAGACTACTCACAGTTTTGGGCCCGTAAAATGCCAGGGCAGTATAGGAACCCCACAAGTGACCCCATTTTAGAAAGAAGACACCCCAAGGTATTCTGTTAGGTGTATGATGAGTTCATAGAATATTTTATTTTTTGTCAAAAGTTAGCGGAAATTGGATTGTTATTGTTTTTTTCACAAAGTGTCATTTTTCACTAACTTGTGAGAAAAAATAAAATCTTCTATGAACTCACCATACCCCTAACGGAATACCTTGGGGTGTCTTCTTTCTAAAATGGGGTCACTTGTGGGGTTCCTATACTGCCCTGGCATTTTAGGGGCCCTAAACCGTGAGGAGTAGTCTAGAAAACAAATGCCTCAAAATGACCTGTGAATAGGACGTTGGGCCCCTTAGCGCACCTAGGCTGCAAAAAAGTGTCACACATGTGGTATCGCCATACTCAGGAGAAGTAGTATAATGTGTTTTGTGGTGTATTTTTACACATACCCATGCTGGGTGGGAGAAATCTCTCTGTAAATGGACAATTGTGTGTAAAAAAAATCAAAAATGTGTCATTTACAGAGATATTTCTCCCACCCAGCATGGTTATATGTAAAAATACACCACAAAACACATTATACTACTTCTTCTGAGTACGGCGATACCACATGTGTGACACTTTTTTGCAGCCTAACTGTGCTAAGGGGCCCAAAGTCCAATGAGTACCTTTAGGATTTCACAGGTCATTTTGAGACATTTGGGTTCAAGACTACTCCTCACGGTTTAGGGCCCCTAAAATGCCAGGGCAGTATAGGAACCCCACAAGTGACCCCATTTTAGAAAGAAGACACCCCAAGGTATTCTTTTAGGTGTATGATGAGTTCATAGAAGATTTTATTTTTTGTCACAAGTTAGCGGAAATTGATATGTATTGTTTTTTTTTTCACAAAGTGTCATTTTCCGCTAACTTGTGACAAAAAAAAAATCTTCTATGAACTCACCATACTCCTAACAGAATACCTTGGGGTGTCTTCTTTCTAAAATGGGGTCACTTGTGGGGTTCCTATACTGCCCTGGCATTTTAGGGGCCCTAAACCGTGAGGAGTAGTCTAGAATCCAAATGCCTCAAAATGACCTGTGAATAGGACGTTAGGCCCCTTAGCGCACCTAGGTTGCAAAAAAGTGTCACACATGTGGTATCGCCGTACTCAGAAGAAGTAGTATAATGTGTTTTGGGGTGTATTTTTATACATACCCATGCTGGGTGGGAGAAATCTCTCTGTAAATGGACAATTGTGTGTAAAAAAAATCAAATAATTGTCATTTACAGAGATATTTCTCCCACCCAGCATGGGTATGTGTAAAAATACACCCCAAAACACATTATACTACTTCTCCTGAGTACGGCGGTACCACATGTGTGGCACTTTTTTGCACCCTAAGTGCGCTAAGGGGCCCAAAGTCCAATGAGTACCTTTAGGATTTCACAGGTCATTTTGCCACATTTGGTTTCAAGACTACTCCTCACGGTTTAGGGCCCCTAAAATGCCAGGGCAGTATAGGAACCCCACAAATGACTCCATTTTAGAAAGAAGACACCCCAAGGTATTCCGTTAGGAGAATGGCGAGTTCATAGAAGATTTTATTTTTTGTCACAAGTTAGCGGAAAATGACACTTTGTGAAAAAAAACAATTACAATCAATTTCCGCTAACTTGTGACAAAAAAAAAAAAA
This sequence comes from Hyperolius riggenbachi, assembly GCF_040937935.1. Taxonomy (NCBI): domain Eukaryota; kingdom Metazoa; phylum Chordata; class Amphibia; order Anura; family Hyperoliidae; genus Hyperolius; species Hyperolius riggenbachi. Next base: position 34,966,222 of record NC_090649.1, read on the forward strand.
TCTTCTATGAACTCACCATACATCTAACGGAATACCTTGGGGTGTCTTCTTTCTAAAATGGGGTAATTTGTGGGGTTCCTATACTGTCCTGGCATTTTAGGGGCCCTAAACCGTGAGGAGTAGTCTTGAAACGAAATTTCTCAAAATGACCTGTGAAATCCTAAAGGTACTCATTGGACTTTGGGCCCCTTAGCGCAGTTAGGGTGCAAAAAAGTGCCACACATGTGGTATCGCCGTACTCAGGAGAAGTAGTATAATGTGTTTTGGGGTGTATTTTTCCACATACCCATGCTGAGTGGGAGAAATATCTCTATAAATAGACAATTGTGTGTAAAAAAAATAAAAAAATTGTCATTTACGGAGATATTTCTCCCACCCAGCATGTGTATGTGTAAAAATACACCCCAAAACACATTATACTACTTTTCCTGAGTACGGCAATACCACATGTGTGGCACTTTTTTGCGGCCTAACTGCGCTAAGGGGCCCAAAGTCCAATGAGCATCTTTAGGCTTTACAGGGGTGCTTACAATTAGGCACCCCCCAAATGCCAGGACAGTAAACACACCCCACAAATGACCCCATTCTGGAAAGTAGACACTTCAAGGTATTCAGAGAGGAGCATAGTGAGTCCGTGGCAGATTTCATTTTTTTTTGTCGCAAGTTAGAAGAAATGGAAACTTTTTTTTTTTTTTTTTTTTGTCACAAACTGTCATTTTCCGCTAACTTGTGACAAAAAATAAAATCTTCTATGAACTCACCATGCCTCTCACTGAATACTTTGGGATGTCTTCTTTCCAAAATGGGGTCATTTGGGGGGTATTTGTACTATCCTGGAATTTTAGCCCCTCATGAAACATGACAGGTGCGCAGAAAAGTCAGAGATGCTTGAAAATGGGAAAATTCACTTTTGGCACCATAGTTTGTAAACGCTATAACTTTTACCCAATCCAATAAATATACACTGAATGTTTTTTTTTTTATCAAAGACATGTAGCAGAATAACTTTCGCGCTCAAATGTATAGGAAATTTTACTTTATTTGAAAAATGTCAGCACAGAAAGTTAAAAAAGTCATTTTTTTGACAAAATTCATGTCTTTTTTGATGAATATAATAAAAAGTAAAACTCGCAGCAGCAATCAAATAGCATCAAAAGAAAGCTGTATTAGTGACAAGAAAAGGAGGTAAAATTCATTTAGGTGGTAGGTTTTATGACCGAGCAATAAACCGTGAAAGCTGCAGTGGTCTGAATGGAGAAAAAGGCTCTGGTCCTTAAGGGGCGAAAAGACTGTGGTCCCGAAGTGGTTAAAAGGAAATACAGGATCTTCTCAAAAAATTTGCATATTGTGATAAAGTTCATTATTTTCTGTAATGTACTGATAAACATTAGACTTTCATATATTTTAGATTCAAATACACACAACTGAAGTAGTTCAAGCCTTTTATTGTTTTAATATTGATGATTTTGGCATACAGCTCATGAAAACCCCAAATTCCTATCTCAAAAAATTAGCATATTTCATCCGACCAATAAAAGAAAAGTGTTTTTAAAACAAAAAAAGTCAACCTTCAAATAATTATGTTCAGTTATGCACTCAATACTTGGTCGGGAATCCTTTTGCATAAATGACTGTTTCAATGCGGCGTGGCATGGAGGCAATCAGCCTGTGGCACTGCTCAGGTGTTATGGAGGCCCAGGGTGCTTCGATAGCGGCCTTAAGCTCATCCAGAGTGTTGGGTCTTGCGTCTCTCAACTCTCTCTTCACAATATCCCACAGATTCTCTATGGGGTTCAGGTCAGGAGAGTTGGCAGGCCAATTGAGCACAGTAATACCATGGTCAGTAAACCATTTGCCAGTGGTTTTGGCACTGTGAGCAGGTGCCAGGTCGTGCTGAAAAATGAAATCTTCATCTCCATAAAGCTTTTCAGCAGATGGAAGCATGAACCCACTTTTGAACCAGAAAAAGTGGCAGAAGCGCCTGACCTGGGCTACAGAGAAGCAGCACTGGACTGTTGCTCAGTGGTCCAAAGTACTTTTTTCTGATGAAAGCAACTTTTACATGACATTCGGAAATCAAGGTGCCAGAGTCTGGAGGAAGACTGGGGAGAGGGAAATGCCAAAATGCCTGAAGTCCAGTGTCAAGTACCCACAGTCAGCGATGGTCTGGGGTGCCATGTCAGCTGCTGGTGTTGGTCCACTGTGTTTTATCAAGGGCAGGGTCAATGCAGCTAGCTATCAGGAGATTTTGGAGCACTTCATGCTTCCATCTGCTGAAAAGCTTTATGGAGATGAGGATTTCATTTTTCAGCACGACCTGGCACCTGCTCACAGTGCCAAAACCACTGGTAAATGGTTTACTGACCATGGTATTACTGTGCTCAATTGGCCTGCCAACTCTCCTGACCTGAACCCCATAGAGAATCTGTGGAAAATTGTGATAAGAGAGTTGAGAGACGCAAGACCCAACACTCTGGATGAGCTTAAGGCCGCTATCGAAGCATCCTGGGCCTCCATAACACCTGAGCAGTGCCACAGGCTGATTGCCTCCATGCCACGCCGCATTGAAGCAGTCATTTCTGCAAAAGGATTCCCGACCATGTATGGAGTGCATAATTGAACATAATTATTTGAAGGTTGACTTTTTTTGTTTTAAAAACACTTTTCTTTTATTGGTCGGATGAAATATGCTAATTTTTTGAGATAGGAAATTTGGGTTTTCATGAGCTGTATGCCAAAATTATCAATATTAAAACAATAAAAGGCTTGAACTACTTCAGTTGTGTGTATTTGAATCTAAAATATATGAAAGTCTAATGTTTATCAGTACATTACAGAAAATAATGAACTTTATCACAATATGCTAATTTTTTGAGAAAATCCTGTAAATATGGCAGCCTCCATATACCTCTCACTTCAGGTGTCCTTTAAAGGTAATTTTTACTCAACCTTGAAAAATGACAAAGGGTCCTTCCACATTGTGCACATTGTGTTACGATGCCACAGTGAAGCATATGATACAATAAAAAATATTTCCGATCTTACTCAGAGGTACACACCTATGATGAATCACTCCGCTCTTCCAATGAACTTCGCCTGGCCGTCCCCCGCATCACCCAGTCCCATGCACGCCTCCAGGACTTCTCAAGAACTGCTCCAACACTATGGAACTCCCTACCTCCACCCATTAGGGCAGCCCCCTCCTTCATCATCTTCAAGAAGGCCCTCAAAACTCACCTTTTCACTCTGGCCTACCACCCCTCACAAGTACTCTAAACCCACAGCTGAACTCTGGTCCCCTACCTTTCGTCTCCCTACCTCTCCTTCTAGATTGTAAGCCTTTGGGCAGGGTCCTCCTCCTTTTGTGTCCTACCTGACCATGCACCTCCATTACTGTGAACCCATCCTATGCATCTGAGTGAACCTAACTTGCCTAATCTCCATGCTCCATCCAGTGACTGACTAAGCATTACCTGGTACTCATACTGTGCTGCGTGATCTGGTCTTTCTTGTATTCCTGTATTGTCATATTGCTGTATGTCACCCCTAAATATTGTCTGTAACCTAAACTAATGTCCAGCGCTGCGTAATATGTTGGCGCTTTATAAATACAACAAATAAATAATAAATAAATAAATAAATACCTGTACTTCAATATGGCACTGTAAATGTGCTTGTTCTGTGGTAAATGTACACAGCATGCTGTGTGTGTCTCCAACGGGGCCTGCCGTGCTGCACTCTATGAGAACATATCATAGAGGTACCATTGCATTGCCTTGTGATGCAATGATATAGTACATTGCAATGGAACACAACAGGGCCCGTTTACACTTAAAGGAAACCTGAAATTTCACTTACCTGGGGCTTCTGCCAGCTCACTGCAGCCACCCTGTGTCTGCGCCCCCACCACGACTCAGTATCAATTCTGCCAGTCTTCCAACACTGCGCCTGCATGGCCCTGGCCGCGCATGTCCTCATTTGCGCTCCCATCACTGAGAACATCCTGCGCAGGAACTGTACAAGAAAATTTCTACTGCCTCTGTGCTGGCGACAGCAGCACAAATGAGGACGCGCATGGTCAGGGCCGCGCAGGCGCAGTGGCCGTCAACTTGCAAGTCAGCAACACTTAGCCGCGGTGGGGGACTGGAGGATTGGTGAGTGATGGCGTGGGCACAGGGCAGCTGCAGGGGGCTGGCAGAAGCCCCAGGTAAGTGAAACTTTTTTTTTTAATCACACTTCAGGTTTCCTTTAATTAGTTGCTCTCAATTATAACTGAAAGACCAGGGAAGCCATCATGGGGGTAAAACTGACACTGCAGTGAGGGGCCCAGGGCTTCTGGGGGCCCTGGGCCCCCCCAAAGCACTGGAAGAGTCGCATGTGATGGCTGCGGGCCTGTGGCTCACTAACCAGCACACCGCATTCCAGCGGAGTGACATCAGCACTTGAACGTGAGGAGCAGATGAGTGAGCCCGCTACAGTGGACTTTCTTTACTTGGGCACCACCTATATCTGGCTACAGGCTACTTATACTGGGACACCACCTATACCTGGCTACAGGCTACTTATACTGGGACACCACCTATACCTGGCTACAGGCTACTTATACTGGGACACCACCTATATCTGGCTACAGGCTACTTATACTGGGACACCACCTATACCTGGCTACAGGCTACTTATACTGGGACACCACCTATACCTGGCTACCTAAACTGGGGCTGGACAAAAGAGGCACAAGAAGAAAAGAGGGGACAAAAGAGTATGGATAAAGGATTAGAACAGACCTACAAGTCCCTCTCTCATTTGTTAACTGGGACCTACCTGTATTTTGCTAGTATTTGGCCCCACCCACAACATGCCATGGTCACACCCACTTTTTGCCGCATCACGCTGTGCATGCTGCTTTCTTCAGAGCCATGCACAATTTTTTCACGGCACACTTCGCGCACGGACACAGGGTTGGGGTGGCTAGTGGGTATGCACAGCAACCAGTGCGTGGGCCCAGCAACTAGTGGGTGGGCACAGGAAGGGGGGGCCCAGGCCTGGTGATGCGTGAGGGGCCCCAAAATTTCTGATGGCGGCCCTGTGAAAGACTACTGATTTTCAAAGTAATGTCCATGTTTCCCTATGGCACAGTTCCCACTATAAGCATTTAAACTGAAAGCTTTTTCACAATACACTGCTATGGAGAAAAAAAGCATACTAACACAACACATTAGGTGTAAAAGGGCCCTAAGGCTACATTAACACTGGGGAGTTGTGTTGTGTTCCCTGGAAAACCAGGATGGCAATGCAATGGGGGGAAAAGTCACACTGCACGTAATGCCTGCAAGGTGATGCATACAGTGAAGCATACAGGACATACAAAGCATTTTTCCTTGCAACAGACACATAGCTGTACCACACTGCAGGCATTGCGTTGTTGTCAGCGGATCAGTCCATGGGCATAACTACAAATCATTGCCCTCCCAGCAAAACCCTCATGCCCACCCCCCACCTTTGTTCAAACCCCATCCCTTGCTTACCCCTGGTGATTCTCACAGCCTGGAAGCCCATCTTGCAATAGTCATAAGACAAGTGTAGACATTATAGTCTCCCCCCCCCCCCACAACAGGTGTAGACACAAAATCACCTGATCTGAAGTATGGAGTTGGACCCCTTCATCGGAGGGAGTGAAGTTTGGGTGCCCCTACAGCTCTGGACCCCTCCTACGGCCACAGGAGCTGCACCACTATAGTTACGCCCCTGGATCAGTCAGTCCCAACTAGAAATGGACCGGGAAGTGTCCACTTCTTCTTCTGGTTACTGAGTCAATTTGTGGAAATGTAACCACTTAAGGACCGCCCCCAGCCGATGGGCGGCGGCAAAGTCCGGGCCCAAACGACCGCAATATGCCCATCGGCGGGGGCGGCTGCGGGAGTGGCTATGCGGCGATCGCGTCATTCGTGACGTGATCAGCCGCCGGGGACTGGCTCCGCCCACCGTTCGCTGTAACCCGCCGGCCGTTCGGAAGCGCCGGCGGGTTACTAGCACCCGGATCGCCGCTGCACGTATGTATAATAGGCTTTGTAATGTATACAAAGCCTATTATACTGGCTGCCTCCTGCCCTGGTGGTCCCAGTGTCCGAGGGACCACCAGGGCAGGCTGCAGCCACCCTAGTCTGCATCCAAGCACACTGATTTCCCCCCCCCCCTGCCCCCTTATTGCCCACAGCACCCCTCAGACCCCCCCTGCCCACCCCCCAGACCACTGTTTGCACCCAGTCACCCCCCTAATCACCCATCAATCACTCCCTGTCACTATCTGTCAACGCTATTTTTTTTTTTAGTCCCTAATCTGCCCCCTACTCCCTCCTGATCACCCCCCCCCCGTGTACTGTATGCATCTATCCCCCCTGATCACCTGTCAATCACCTGTCAATCACCCGTCAATTACCCGTCAATCACCCGTCAATCACCCCCTGTCACTGCTACCCATCAATCAGCCCCTAACCTGCCCCTTGCGGGCAATCTGATCACCCACCCACACCAATAGATCACCCGCAGATCCGACATCAGATCACCTCCCAAGTGCAGTGTTTACATCTATTCTCTCCTCTAAACACCCACTAATTACCCATCAATCACCCATCAATCACCCCCTATCACCACCTGTCACTGTTACCCATCAGATTAGACCCTAATCTGCCCCTTGCGGGCACCCAATCACCCGCCCACACGCTCAGATTGCCCTCAGACCCCCCCCTTATCAATTCGCCAGTGCAATATTTACATCTGTTATTCCCTGTAATAACCCACTGATCACCATCAATCACCTATCAATCTATCAATCACCCCCTGTCACTGCCACCCATCAATCACCCCCTGTCACTGCCACCCATCAATCAGCCCCTAACCTGCCCCTTGCGGGCAATCTGATCACCCACCCACACCAATAGATCGCCCGCAGATCCGACATCAGATCACCTCCCAAGTGCAGTGTTTACATCTCTTCTCTCCTCTAAACACCCACTAATTACCCATCAATCACCCCCTATCACCACCTGTCACTGTTACCCATCAGATTAGACCCTAATCTGCCCCTTGCGGGCACCCATTTACTCGCCCACACCTCAGAAGGCCCTCAGACCCCAGCCATGATCACCTCGTTAGTGCATTGCTTGCATCTATTTCCCCCCTCTAATCTAATCACACCTTGAGACACCCATCAATCACCTCCTGTCACCCCCTAGCACACCTACCCATCAGATCAGGCCCTAATTTGCCCCATGTGGGCTCCTGATCACTCGGCCAAACCCTCAGATCCCCCTCAGACCCCCTATCCGATCACCTCCCCAGTGCATTGATTGCATCTATTTTCCCCTCTAACCGCCCCCTGAGACACCCATCAATCACCTCCTGTCACCCCCCTAGCACTCCTATCCATCAGATCAGGCCCAAAACATCCTGTCATCTAAGAGGCCACCCTGCTTATGACCGGTTCCACAAAATTTGCCCCCTCATAGACCACCTGTCATCAAAATTTGCAGATGCTTATACCCCTGAACAGTCATTTTGAGAAATTTGGTTTCCAGACTACTCACAGTTTTGGGCCCGTAAAATGCCAGGGCAGTATAGAAACCCCACAAGTGACCCCATTTTAGAAAGAAGACACCCCAAGGTATTCTTTTAGGTGTATGATGAGTTCATAGAAGATTTTATTTTTTGTCAAAAGTTAGCGGAAATTGGATTTTTATTGTTTTTTTCACAAAGTGTCATTTTTCACTAACTTGTGACAAAAAATAAAATCTTCTATGAACTCACCATACCCCTAACGGAATACCTTGGGGTGTCTTCTTTCTAAAATGGGGTCACTTGTGGGGTTCCTATACTGCCCTGGCATTTTAAGGGCCCTAAACCGTGAGGAATAGTCTAGAAAACAAATGCCTCAAAATGACCTGTGAATAGGACGTTGGGCCCCTTAGCGCACCTAGGCTGCAAAAAAGTGTCACACATGTGGTATCGCCATACTCAGGAGAAGTAGTATAATGTGTTTTGTGGTGTATTTTTAAACATACCCATGCTGGGTGGGAGAAATCTCTCTGTAAATGGACAATTGTGTGTAAAAAAAAAAATCAAAAATGTGTCATTTACAGAGATATTTCTCCCACCCAGCATGGTTATATGTAAAAATACACCACAAAACACATTATACTACTTCTTCTGAGTACGGCGATACCACATGTGTGACACTTTTTTGCAGCCTAACTGTGCTAAGGGGCCCAAAGTCCAATGAGTACCTTTAGGATTTCACAGGTCATTTTGAGACATTTGGGTTCAAGACTACTCCTCACGGTTTAGGGCCCCTAAAATGCCAGGGCAGTATAGGAACCCCACAAGTGACCCCATTTTAGAAAGAAGACACCCCAAGGTATTCTGTTAGGTGTATGATGAGTTCATAGAAGATTTTATTTTTTGTCACAAGTTAGCGGAAATTGATATGTATTGTTTTTTTTTCACAAAGTGTCATTTTCCGCTAACTTGTGACAAAAAAAAATCTTCTATGAACTCACCATACTCCTAACAGAATACCTTGGGGTGTCTTCTTTCTAAAATGGGGTCACTTGTGGGGTTCCTATACTGCCCTGGCATTTTAGGGGCCCTAAACCGTGAGCAGTAGTCTAGAATCCAAATGCCTCAAAATGACCTGTGAATAGGACGTTAGGCCCCTTAGCGCACCTAGGTTGCAAAAAAGTGTCACACATGTGGTATCGCCGTACTCAGAAGAAGTAGTATATTGTGTTTTGGGGTGTATTTTTACACATACCCATGCTGGGTGGGAGAAATCTCTCTGTAAATGGACAATTGTGTGTAAAAAAAATCAAACAATTGTCATTTACAGAGATATTTCTCCCACCCAGCATGGGTATGTGTAAAAATACACCCCAAAACACATTATACTACTTCTCCTGAGTACGGCGGTACCACATGTGTGGCACTTTTTTGCACCCTAAGTGCGCTAAGGGGCCCAAAGTCAAATGAGTACCTTTAGGATTTCACAGGTCATTTTGCGACATTTGGTTTCGAGACTACTCCTCACGGTTTAGGGCCCCTAAAATGCCAGGGCAGTATAGGAACCCCACAAATGACCCCATTTTAGAAAGAAGACACCCCAAGGTATTCCGTTAGGAGTATGGTGAGTTCATACAAGATTTTATTTTTTGTCACAAGTTAGCGGAAAATGACACTTTGTGAAAAAAAAACAATTAAAATCAATTTCCGCTAACTTGTGACAAAAAAAAAAATCTTCTATGAACTCACCATCCTCCTAACGGAATACCTTGGGGTGTCTTCTTACTAAAATGGGGTAATTTGTGGGGTTCCTATACTGTCCTGGCATTTTAGGGGCCCTAAACTGTGAGGAGTAGTCTTGAAACGAAATTTCTCAAAATGACCTGTGAAATCCTAAAGGTACTCATTGAACTTTGGGCCCCTTAGCGCAGTTAGGGTGCAAAAAAGTGCCACACATGTGGTATCGCCGTACTCAGGAGAAGTAGTATAATGTGTTTTGGGGTGTATTTTTCCACATACCCATGCTAAGTGGGAGAAATATCTCTATAAATAGACAATTGTGTGTAAAAAAAATAAAACAATTGTCATTTACGGAGATATTTCTCCCACCCAGCATGGGTATGTGTAAAAATACACCCCAAAACACATTATACTACTTCTCCTGAGTACGGCAATACCACATGTGTGGCACTTTTTTGCGGCCTAACTGCGCTAAGGGGCCCAAAGTCCAATGAGCATCTTTAGGCTTTACAGGGGTGCTTACAATTAGACACCCCCAAAATGCCAGGACAGTGAACACACCCCACAAATGACCCCATTTTGGAAAGTAGACACTTCAAGGTATTCAGAGAGGAGCATAGTGAGTCCGTGGCAGATTTAATTTTTTTTGTCGCAAGTTAGAAGAAATGGAAACTTTTTTTTTTGTCACAAAGTGTCATTTTCCGCTAACTTGTGACAAAAAATAAAATCTTCTATGAACTCACCATGCCTCTCACTGAATACTTTGGGATGTCTTCTTTCCAAAATGGGGTCATTTGGGGGGTATTTGTACTATCCTGGAATTTTAGCCCCTCATGAAACCTGACAGGTGCGCAGAAAAGTCAGAGATGCTTGAAAATGGGAAAATTCACTTTTGGCACCATAATTTGTAAACGCTATAACTTTTACCCAATCCAATAAATATACACTCAATGGTTTTTTTTTTATCAAAGACATGTAGCAGAATAACTTTCGCGCTCAAATGTATAGGCAATTTTACTTTATTTGAAAAATGTCAGCACAGCAAGTTAAAAAAGTCATTTTTTGGCCAAAATTCATGTCTTTTTTGATGAATATAATAAAAACTAAAACTCGCAGCAGCAATCAAATAGCAGCAAAAGAAAGCTGTATTAGTGACAAGAAAAGGAGGTAAAATTCCTTTAGGTGGTAGGTTGTATGACCAAGCAATAAACCGTGAAAGCTGCAGTGGTCTGAATGGAGAAAAAGGCTCTGGTCCTTAAGGGGCGAAAAGACTGTGGTCCTCAAGTGGTTAACTACAAGTGCACCTGTGCTGTGCAACAGGGCCAGGCTGAGGCAGAGGCTAGAGAGGCTCCAGCCTCAGGGCGCAGTGCAGGAGGGGGCGCACAAATCACTCAGCTATCATTCCCCCTATTGTGTTTGAAGCAAAGAGAAATAAGAAAATGGGATACATGGCAGTGACTGCAAGCCAGATAACTAGAGATTAAGGTGTTGGGGGCCCTGGGGCGCCTCTTATTCTAATAGCAATCAGTGTGTGACGGCTGGGGTGGGAGGGATGGAGGGGCGCACTTTGGTGTCACAGCCTTGGTGCTGGAGGACCTTCTCCTGATTCTGCTGAGTAATAAACTACTCATGTGGAAAAATGGGCAGTATATAGGTAGTCCATGCTACACACATATCAGGCTTTCAAAAAAAAAGTTTGGCTTTAGCCAGGTAAGAAATGTCATAGTGATATACAAATTGAAATAGAAACGCGCTTTCAGTAATTAAAATTGATGAAAATTTTGGGAGAACTAAGATTTATTCAATGGAATTTTAGAAGGAAAATAAGTTTCACTTTAAAGATGACCTAAACCTCCACAAACATCATAATGTGCATGATAGTAAAAATATTTATATGTTGTAGTCCATCACCCCATCTGTACCGCCACTTACTGGTCTTCCACTTTGCCATTGATGAGATTAATAATAATGTTGACATTTTGCCTAACCTTACCTTGGGATACAAGACACTAGACTCGTGCGCTATTGACCAATATTCTATTGCCAACACTCTGACCATTCTATCAGGAAAAGGAATAATGACTCCAAACTACAGCTGCTGGAAGACGACACAAGTGGCGGGATTCATAGGTGACTTGTCGGCTAGCTCCTCCTACAGCATGGCCCTGATATCTGGACTGTACAGGTACCCTCAGGTAAGCTCATATTCAACTGCATTACTATGATTAGTACAATAAAGCATCTCACCATATGCTTGCTGTATTATAAGTATGTAAATGATAAATACCAAACAACATTTTATCCTCATTATCATTATTAGTACAGCATGCAACACTGTAAATGAGGGTGATGTGTGAAATGTGGATATACATGTGGGTGATGAGACCAGTTTTTATGCATTATGAGTGTAATGATCCGCTCTGCTGTCTGCACAGACAGACAGCTTTTTGACCATTTTGTAGGTCTGAGTGCTGCAGGTCCCTGGAAAGGAGACCTGTCTTCACACTGCAAGTTTCAGAGTTGCTCTGCTGGTGAGGAATTTGCATTCACTTGTCATGAAAATTGCTTGGCTGCTTCCTTTGATGGCTTGCAGTATAAATACCTTTTGCTCCCACAATTCCATGCTGGTCATAGAGGTTTGTTCCTGCTAAACTCACCTGGAGTGTCAGCCATTGCTATCTTAGTGTAGTTAATTCTTGGGGAGAGCTCCTTGCATTCCTATTTAGTGCAGTCAGCTAGTGTATATTTGTACTGCCTATTCTGTCTTGTCTATCTGTTGCGATTGTCTTGTCGCCAGCGGCAGTCGACAGGAAATCGTTCTGTCTGTTGAGATCGCACTCGCCCTAGCGGTAGTGGCAGTGGTTCCTTCTGTACTTTGTCTGGGAGTGTAGGCCAGAGCTGCGGTTGCTACTGGTTACTCCTTTTGTCTTGCGATTGTCTTGTCGCCAGCGGCGGTGCACAGGAAATCGTTCTGTCTGTCTGGATCGCATCTGCTCTAGCGGTAGTGGCGGTGCTTCCTTCTGTACTCTGTCTGGGAGTGTAGGCCAGAGCTGCGGTTGCTACTGGCTACTACTTCTGTCTGTCTTGTCTGGTACGAACGCTTGCTGTAGGCTCGGTGAGGTAACCGTTTAGCAAGCGTTCGCGTTCTCTATTTCGTGTTTGCGTTTCATTGGTTAGTTAGGGTGGCACGCTTATCACTGGGCATCTAATGTGCGGTGATCGTGTCTTAAACACGTTCTCTGTTGCGAATGAGTGCGGAGTTCGCGTTTAGCTACTGTTTGTTATTTTCCTTGGCGTTCTGATTATTGTTATTTGCTGTGTCTTTCTTGCTACACTTGTGCTCTGTCTTACTCGGTCTTGTGTCACTATTGGCAATCGCCATTCTTGCGATTGCGTTCCCACTTTGTTTCCGCTGTTGTGTGTTCACCGTCGCCGGGTGGTGACTAGATTGGTGGACACACATACATTCTGTCTCTGTGCTCACTTTTCTCTCTACAGGTGCATTGCACCAAAGCTGGGTTCTATCATTTAATACGCTTGTGGAGGACTTCCACAGTGTCAGCGCACATCTTGTGCGCTGACCACGGAGATAATTTCACAATCGTTACAATGAGCTGTTTCTACTACATTTTGGGGTGCCCAAAGATCCTAAAGTAACTAATGGCAATGATGAAACTTACAGGGTACCGTATATACTCGCATAAAAGCCAACCCGCATATAAGCCGAGGTACCCACTGTTCCCTCAGAAACCAGGAAAAAGTGATTGACTCACATATAATACCCCTCCCAGTATGGCCCCCTCCACAGTAACCGGATGTTCCCCCAGTACAATTCAGCCCCCCTCTCCACTGCCAGATGTGCACCAAGGATGATACAGCACAAGAAGAATCATTGCACAGCTGGCACATTGCTGGCACGCTCTGCTCCAAAAGCCAGGGTATCCAGGTATTCTTGAACAGTGCACTCTGCACACCATGTTGCAGCAGGGGATGGGGGCACGGACACAGCAGGAAGCCAGCTGGCAAGAGCAGGATCACTAGTGCAAGATCCTTACGCTCCTCTGCCAGTAACAAAACCTGCTCCACCATCCGTTCTGCTCCACTGACTCGCATATAAGCCGAAGTGGTAACTTTTCAGTACATTTTTTGTGCTGAAAAATTAGGCTTATACGCGAGTATATAAGGTAATTTGGAATCTGGAGGCACCAGAGTTCTATTATTATATAGTGGTGCGGAAGGCAGCGGTGACTGCACCCAGAATCCGGCCATTGTAAAGTTCTGGCTACAGATAGCAGTGGTGCTGCAGTAACAGGTGCTTGGCTAATGTATAACTGATTGCCATTCAGTTCCTGCAGTTCAGCTACAGCAGTTTGGCTTTGCACAGTGTCTGGTAAAAAACCCGGCCTCCAGAGCTCTTTCATAACCTGCCTGGCCTGGGCAATTAATAAATGGAGTAAGTGTGGTGTGGTTAGTGTAGATCAGGCTTTATCAACCAGGGTTCCCTGGAACCCAAGGGTTCCTTGAGTACTCTGCAGGGGTTTCTTGGCATTTCCCCCCATCGTGGGGAAAGTATAACAGAGCACATTATAATAGGTAGTACTATAAAAATAAGCACTAAATTGTACTAAATGAGTGGCACTGAAATAGTTGGTAGTGAAATTAACAGTCTCACTTACTTTTAAAGACCATGCCTCCTGCAAAATAAATACAGTGGTTCTTTGAGATCAAGTGATTTCAACAAAACGCTCAAGTGCTAGCACTAACTTGGGCGATTTACGTTAATCGCCGGCGATTAACGTAAATCGGCAAATGCAAATGTGAAGCCTGCACCATTTTCAGGCGATTTCCCGGCGATTGCATTTCAGTGCTATAAAAGCGTTAAACGCGATCGCAAAAAAAAATCGCTTCAGTGTCCAGTGATTTTTCTGCGTTAATTGCGGAAAAATCATTCCTGCAAAACTTTTTGCACTTTTAAGTTTTTAAGTTTTTTTAGTGTGAGAATTAGGGTTAAGAGAGTTAGTAGAATATTGGCATAATTACAAATATTCTATTATCTATATTACCTGACAAAACTTTTTCCTACAACCTTTATTCCATATATGTGGCAAAATATCATTTTTTCGAATGAAATTAATTTTGTATTTACGGTACTTGTGCATTATGGCATTATAAAAATACAAATATTTTGTTTTATACAAAAAAACTGCAAGGTTGTAAAGGTCGTGTTTTAACTTGCATTCATCTTTTTTTTTTTTTTTTGTGAACTCCTATCATTTTTTTCCTATATGAGTAAGGCCGCTTTTACCTATACATGTAATTAAGGCAATGGGAAATTTAGGCCCAGGGCAAAGCTGAAAAAATGCTCACCCAGCTTCTGCAAAAGTCTCAGCAGTGTTAAAGTGTACCAAAGCTGAAAAATTAAAAAGATTTTATACATACCTGGGGCTTCCTCCAGTCCCTGTTCTCTTCCACACCACCGTCTTCCGCTGCCCGCAGCTTCGAGAATTGGGTCCTGGTGAACTTCCGTCAGTCGGAGCCAGTCTAACGTAAGAGAAGTGCGCTGCTTGCGTATCTCTCCAGCAGCTGCTGGAGAGATACGTATAGAGGGTGCACTTCTCCTGCGTAGCTCGCCTCGACTGACATCAGTGATGGAACTCAGTTCCCGAAGCTGCAGGTAGCAGAGGACGGTGGCGTGGGAGCGATCGGAGCAGATGGGGCTGGAGGAAGCCCCAGGTATGTATAAAATATTTTTAATTTTTCAGCTGAGTCCCTTTAATTACTATTCCCCCTCCAGACCGCTGTGGACTCAGGGACTCTAAGGGCTCATTTCCACTATCGCGAATTCGCATGCGTTTTTCGCATGCAAATTCGCATAGCAATACAAGTGAATGGGACTGTTTCCACTTGTCAGGATTCCTTTGCGTTTTTCTGTGCAGAAAAAATTCGGATGGCAAAGCCATCAGAATTCGCATACCGCATACCGCTATGCGAATCGCATACAATGTATTTAATAGGAAATTCGCATGCGGTTTGGGTATGCGAATTTTCATGCGAATTTTCATGCGAATTCGCATAGAAACAATGGAAAATCACACCAGCATTGCCATGGTTAAATTCGCATACATCGCCATCCATGCGAATTCGCATGCGACTTCGTATGAAGAATCGCATACACCCGCATGCGAAATTCGCATCCGCATGCAAATTTTTACCGCGGCGATTCGCACCGCACAAGTGGAAATGCAGCCTAAGACCTAATTACGCTGTTTTTATAGTAATTTGGCCACCGTCTTTTGAGCATCGCGCCAGCTGCCTGCACCCAAATTTCCAGACCCATTTTTGCCTGTCTTGGCTTTTGCATACTGTATATACATAGCAGTAAGGCATAAATGCACTAGCAAAGTCCTGCTCTGTGCTTCCTGAACAGGTGCAAGCTTTCTGTGTTTTTCTTTTTTCCATTTAAAAAAGTCACAAATTTACTTTAAAGGATACCTGTAACGATTGGTGAGGCACAGAGAGTATCTGATTACCGGTGATCTGCAGTATCACTGGGAATACAGATATATACCAGATTATAAGTGATCTGCAGTATCACCGATAATCCGATATACTAGCTAACCTCTGTTCACCTGAGTAGAGTGTAGTGTTTGGTGTAACAGTAACACTTTGAGGACTAGGCCTCAATGCAGCAAGGAGTACTGCACAGATTCCTTCCGCAGACCTGAGCTCTCCAAGACGGGAGGAGTCAGACTGACAGTAGGAAGGATTGTCTGAAAGTAACCCTCAGGACGAAGGGTCGCTAACAGAGCGAGGAACCGCCTCTAATGGTAAAGTCGGTTCTCGAGATCAGACAAGCCAGGTCGTACACACACGGACAAATACAGTACAAGATCAGAAGGCAAAGGCGGAGTCAAAGTACAGGCAGGGTTCGGCAACGGGGTATCAGATATATCGAGGTACAGAATCAGGAGGCTGAGGCGGAGTCTAGGAACGAGCCGGGGTTCGGCAACAGAGTATCAGAAATATTGAGGTACAAGATCAGAGTTCAGGAGGATAGTCAAGGCAGGCAAAGGTCATAACAGATAATCACAATCAAACTAGTACTTTAGCTATCAACAGAATCTAGCTAAGTGTAGGATTACAGCTCCAGCTGGTCCCGGCACACTAATGGATCTGACTACGGATCTGGGTGCTCCCACGTATGTGATCGCAACGCCAGACAAAGAGCAAGTGAACAGCCAGCAGTATATATACACAATGACTACTCCAGGACCTCCCTAATTGCTAGACCAATGAGAGTGGTGGAAAATGTCAGCTGACCAGCCTGGTCAGCTGACTCCCCTCTGGCTGTTATTTAAGCTCTGCCTCAGTGCGCGCGCGCGTGTCATTCTGAATCTATGTGGACTATCAGTCCCAGCCACACCAGTACTGTCTTGCAATGTATTTTGTGAACCGTGTGCGGGAGCCGCCTCAATTGCGGATTCCGCCGTACCCAATGCGGATTTCGCCGTTCCCAATGCGGATTCCGCCGCTCTGCCTAAGCGGCATGCGGCGGTTTTTCCGCGTTGTGACGTTCTGCTGGATGTGGAAACGGCCGCCTCCCCTTGAGAGATGGCGGCCTTTCCGCGTTTCCTCACAATACCAAAACTGAAATGTGACATAATGAGATAGACATGTGTATGTACAGTGCCTAGCACACAAATAACTATGCTGTGCTCCTTTTTTTCTTTCTCTGCCTGAAAGAGTTAAATATAAGGTATGCAAGTGGCTGACTCAGTCCTGACTCAGACAGGAAGTGACTACAGTGTGCCCCTCACTGATAAGAAATTCCAACTATAAAACACTTTCCTAGCAGAAAATGGTTTCTGAGAGCAAGAAAGAGGTAAAAAAGGGGAATTTCTTATCAGTGAGGGTCACATTGTAGTCACTTCCTGTCTGAGTCAGGATTGAGTCAGCCACTTACAAACCTGATATTTAACTCTTTCAGGCAGAGAAAGAAAAAAAGGAACACCGCATAGTTATCTGTGTGCTAGGCACTGTACATACACATGTCTATCTCATTATGTCACATTTCAGTTTGGGTATCCTTTAAATTTATCAGTGATGGCAGCACATTTACTACTGGCAAGGTGATTCATTGTAATATGTCTTCCCCCCCCCCCCCTTCATTATAGTGAGCAGGAACACCAGTTGATCTCCCAGAGTCCTCTGAGGCAGAGAAGACTGTGTGACATCATTGCCTAGCCTAAACATCACTGAAAGGCAAGGTTTACATACCAATATAGAGTAATATATAGTTACAGTATAAGAAGCACTTCTGATGCTGCTAAAATTAGGATAAATGATACATGTAAAAATCGGTTTCCTGGTTCATTTTTTATGTTCTGCTATTGGTCACAACAGGTGATCTTTAACCACCCTGGCGTTCTGATTAAATCGCCAGGGTGGCTGCGGGAGGGTTTTTTTTAAATAAAAAAAAAACTATTTCATGCAGCCAACTGAAAGTTGGCTGCATGAAAGCCCACTAGAGGGCGCTCCGGAGGCGTTCTTCCGATCGCCTCCGGCGGCCAGAAGTAACACGGAAGGCCGCAATAAGCGGCCTTCCGTGTTTCGCTTACCTCGTCGCCATGGCGATGAGCGGAGTGACGTCATGGACGTCAGCCGACGTCCTGACGTCAGCCGCCTCCGATCCAGCCCTTAGCGCTGGCCGGAACTGTTTGTTCCGGCTACGCTGGGCTCGGGCGGCTGGGGGGACCCTCTTTCGCCGCCGCACGCGGCGGATCGCCGCGCTGCAGCGGCGATCAGGCAGCACACGCGGCTGGCAAAGTGCCGGACCGCTCAGCTGGTTAACTACCTAAAGATCGCGTCAAGGCAATGGGCACGAACGTGGAGGCAGCCCCAGGTCCGCCTAACCCCAATTGGCGTCAAGTCCTGGAATGTGGTTTTGCAGGAGATCGCATGCGCATCCGCTCCGTCATCAGCCTGCCAGTGGCGATTGCCGCTAGGAGACTGTTAGACAGTGAAACCGCTGTCTATTAACACTGTGCAGTGCTGCTATCTAAGGCAGCGCTGTACTTGGGACAGCCGTGTGACATGGCTGCCCCCCTGGGAGGCACTAGAGCGATTGGCTGTCATAGGCTGATGCCTATGACAGCTGATCGCTGTGATTGGCTGGTGGGGGAGGGAGGGACAGATAAAAAATAAAAAAAATAAACAAAAAATAGTAAAATGTATTTAAAAAATAAAGACAGATATATAAATAAACAAACAAACATCCCTGCAGGGATCAGAGCCCACCAACATTAAGCTGTTGGTGGGCAGAAAAGGGGGGGTGGAGAATCACTTGTGTCCTGAGTTGTCTGGCCCTGCATCGAGGCCTTAAAGCTGCAATGGCCTAAATTGTAAAAAATAGCCTGGTCACTAAAGGCATATAAGCCTACGGTCTTCAAGTGGTTAAGACACATTCTCATATTTTTTTTGCTTTTTTTTACTTGCTTTGTAATATGGGTAACTGTTCTTTGACCTACAGATAAGTTATGGATCAATGAGTCCAATGTTTCAAGATAAAGTCCAGTTACCATCATTTTACCAGATTCTTCCCAAACAGTTGGCTGAAATAGATGCAATTGTAATGATGCTGAAGCATTTTGGATGGAAATGGGTTGGAATCTTGGTATCAGCTGAAGAAACGGGCCGCAGGGCTGGTGAGATACTTAAACAGGAAATTAACAATTATGGGGGCTGTGTAGCTTTTTACGTTGAATTTTATGCTCTGATTACAGACACAGAGGAGATTGAATACAAACTTAATACAAGCTCTGCTAATGTGATTGTGGCATTTGTACAAGTGCATTTTGCTCACTTCTTTGTGAGAGACTTTGCCGGCCTTCAGTTACCAAACAAAGTTTGGATCATGTCCTTATTTTTTAATGAAGTCACAAAATTAAGGCGTCTTCATATCAGAAAGATATTTAATGGAAGTTTGGCTGTTTCATTACAGCAAGGAGATATCCCTGGTTTCAAAGAGTATATTTACAGCTTAAGGCCAGACAAATTCCCACACGATGTTCTTTTTGAGTATTTTTGGGAAGCTGTAGCTAGTTGCACGTTTCCACATAATGTTGGCTCACGTCCTCCATGCAATGGGAATGAAACCCTAAATGAAGAACATTTGACTCTCCTAGATATTTTTACTTTCAGAACATCCTATGGCATTTATACCGCAACATATGCTCTGGCCCACTCTCTTCATGCTATGATGACCATCGCTGAGAACACAATGAACCAACTCCGCAAATTTAAGCAGAGCAAGGTATGTCAACCTTTGCACTCATACAGATAAGGATATCATAAATTAAATGAATTTACAAAAGAACAGAGAATAAGAATCATTATTTATTTATTTATTTTCATTTATTGGCCAAGGAATTTTACACTTAAAGGGCTCGATTTACAAAACGGTGCTAACTTTAGCACTGGCCCTTAGCACGTCTAAACTCAGTTTAAATGTGAGAAGTAGTGATCGTGTGCAAAGTACCACGCGCAAAGTTTTGCGCGCGCACTGCACAGAGCGCAGGGCGCTCCGCGCGAAGTGCCCACTAAAGCCTATGGGACTTAGCACGTATAGGACTTTGCGCGCGGTACTTAGCGCGCGATCTGATTGAGAAAACCAGTGCTAACCTACTTAGCACCCTGGTTAGCATGCCTAAAGACTTAAGACGTGCTAAGTAGGTTAGCACCGCATAGTAAATCAAGCCCAAAATGGTTAACTCTGTCAGCAATTGTTCAGCAAACAAACACAGGTGACATAGAAACAAAACAAGTACTATAACTAGAGGTTCTTTTAGATTTATTTTATTAACCACTTTAGTACCAGAGGTTTATACACCTCTAGTGACCAGGCCATTTTTTTACAATTCAGCACTTCCCTACCTTAACGATTTATTGCTCGTTCACAAAACTTAGCACTTAAATTAATTTCACCTCCTTTATTTCCCACTAATGGATCATTCTTTTGGTGGTATTTGATTGCTGCTGCTATATTAAAAAAATGTTTAATTCATTTAAAAGATCCTTTTTTAAATAAAAAAGCCCATATTTTTATCCCCATCCCCCTAAATTAGCCCTAGATCACATTATACACTATACATTACATACATAGGCATTAGCCTATGATAGGGATTAGATTGTGAGCCACTCCTGGGGACAGTTAAGTGACAACAACATCCTCTGTACAGCACTGCGCTAGATTGCAGCACTGTACACATATATATTTGCTTTTTTTGTGTTAAATTCTGCCTGCCAGCTCCAATCGCGCCTGGCAGGCTGATCAAGGCCCCTGTGTTTACTGCAGGAAATGTGTGCTCAAGCACTCATACCCTGCAAATCTCGCTCCTCACAAGATCACACCATATGGCGTGACTGAGGAAGAGGAAGCCTCTCTGCGACTGCCATCCTGCGCTAGGTGGTCACAGAGAGATTCATTACAACAATTACCGGAGGAAATAAATACAATTTAGAATTTAAACAATAAAATTCTATAAAAATATATTTATAGTTATCTAAAACTCTCAACGATTTCTTACCCTCCCCCTATACCACATTCTGATGCACAAAGTACTTACATTGATTATCAAACTTAAAGAGAAACTCCCACCTAGAATTGAACTTTATCCCAATCAGTAGCTGATACCCCCTTTTACATGAGAAATATAATGCTTTTCACAAACAGACCATCAGGGGGCGCTGTATGACTGATTTTGTACTGAAACCCCTCCCACAAGAAGCTCTGAGTACCGCGGTACTCTGGGCAAACTGCCGCAATGTAACAATGTTCACAGACAGGAAATGGCTGTTTACAGCTGTCTGTAACAGCCAGAACAGCTAGAAACAGCTACATAACCTGCCCACAGTAAAAATGTCACCATGCAATAAATGTCAGAATGTAAATCAGGGAGAGGAAAGATTTTACAATGAGCAAACACTGACTAAATCATTTATACATAATTATGGTAAAAATGAAGCACTTTTTTATTGCATTATTTTCACTAGAGTTCCTCTTTAAAAGATCAATGTAATCAAGTGAAATTTCTAGAGGCTATAGATAGCTGAAATGATGACCAATGTATTTAGTATATGTATTTCACTAACGATTTGTTTGTAAAATGTCTAGATTGTTATCAAGATTATGAGTAGTGGGAAAATCAATCCATAAATTGTATGTATTATTATTTTTATTTATAATATCACATAAAATTATACATATGTGTTTGACCAGGAATATATAAAAGGTGGTTTGAAGAAGCCAGTATTGTGGCTTTACAATGGAAAAGCATTGCAACTTGCCCCAGGGTTTACTGGTGGTCATTATACAATGTATTTACCAACAGGAAACTCTGGCAGTATATTTACTGCTTTTGTTGCAAATATATGCACAGCTGCAATAACGATGGGTATGATACATGATGATGGGCCCATATGCAATTAACTTTTTTTCCCAAGCCACATCCTAGGAGATGATGTTCATTGGGCCCGATCTGATTCACTTTTTCTCTTTAGTTTTCTCTGAGGAAATAATTTTCATCTTCTGTTTAAAATAACTTTTTAACACTCTGCAATTCAACAAGGATCAAAGAGTAGGTTCTTGTTTATTGCTAAGATGTCAAGAATTACCTAGGAGAAAACGAAGGGGGGAAATGTGAATTGGATCAGGCACATTGTCTCTTTAAAAAAACTTTTTAGCATTTTCCGATTGAAAAAAATACCTAAAAGTAGGTGACAAAGTACTAATCTTGATAGCTGGTGGTTTAAAGGGCATTTAATGACAATATGTGAACATATCACCTAGGAGGTTTCTCATATGTGATATTTTCTTACATTGCCAATAAAATGCCTTTTAAACAAGAAAATACTCAGCCTAATTTTTCAACTTTTTAACACCTTTTAATTGAAAAAAAAAAGTGCCAAAACGTAGGAGAAAAAGCACTGTCAAAAACAAAACAAAACAAAAACAACAACAACAAAAAAAACATTTTTCTTAATTTAATATTTTTAAAGTAAATTTTCTCAAAAACTACAAGGTCTTTTTGAATTTTTCTTTCCGCTTGTTCCCAATACACTCCCTAACATAACTATCAAATATGGTGATTATGGCACATATCGGGGCTTTGCAATTAACTACCTAATTCGGCAATACAACTGTAAAGAATAGCGGAGATGCCGCCGCGTGGGCAAGCGACATGGCGGTTATCTCCCCGTTCCAGCCGGCGGCTTCTGCCGCGCAGCAACATGTTGCTGGTTCGCCTGGTCCTTCTAGTGCACACAGATTGAGAGCTACGCACGCGCGCGCCAGGCGACCGGACCTTTATGCTGTCAGAAGGGGAGTCAGCTGATCATGCCGATCAGCTGACTCCAGCTATGCTCCGGATTGGCTGAGAGACTGGGGCGGTGCTGTGGAGCGCTCTGGGTATATATAGGACTTGCCTGGCAGTTGCAAGTTGTCTGCTGTTGTGAAAACGTACGTGTGAGCACTCAGACCCCAGTCAGATCTTACAGTGTGTTAGAACCAGCCGGAGCTGGGAATTCACACTTAGTCAGATTCCAGTGATAGCCTTTAAAGTACTATTGTATTGCTAGACTAGTTCCCAGATGTTGAGACCAAGGACCTCACACCTAAGACTAGGAGTTCATAATATTGCTACTGTTTATCTGTAGACTAGTTCCCAGGTGTTGAGACCAAGGACCTCACACCTAAGACTAGGGCTTACATATATTCTGTTACCTGTTAGGATCTCTGTACTTTGTCTGTCCGTGTGTTGCCGACCTTGCTTGTCTGACCTTTCTGGCTGTCACCCAACCCTTGGGTGATCAGCTTTACTGTACTATCCGTGACACTTGCTCTTTAGGTATTCATCAGCTGCAAGCACAGCCTTATGGTCACCTGCTCCTCAGGAGAACATCTTGCAGCTCAGCCAGTGGTCTCTACCTCTTAGGAGTCCACTGGCTGCAGTACAGTCTGATTCCCTGCTCCTCAGGGAATCCTTGGCTGCAGTACAATCTGATTCCCTGCTCCTCAGGGAGTCCCGGGCTGCAGTCTGTTCATATCTCTCATTACACCAATTATCACTCTTGCAGTCCAGTCAGTGGTCCCTGCTCCTCAGGTGTCCACTGGCTGCAGTACCATCTGATTTCCTGCTCCTCAAGGAAATCATCGGCTGCAGTTCTATCATAATCACTAATTCCACCAGTCCTCTCTCCTGCAGCTCAGACAGTGGTTCCTGCTCCTCAGGAATCCACAGGCTGCAGTACTATCTGAATTCCCTGCTCCTCAGGAAATTCTCGGCTGCAGTAGTGTCTGTATCTCCCGCTTCTCGGGAGATAACTGCTCTGATTACTGTTGCACCAAACACAATATCACATTGGGTGTCCTGTGTCTAGCTATACTAGTATTATTGGTGATTCTGCAGATCACCACATAATCAGGTATAACATCTGTATTATTGGTGATACTGCAGATCACCAATAATCAGAAATTATCTGTGTTGCTGACACCAATCGTTACAGAACAGCAGACCAAAACAATATGGACGCACTACACAGCCGAATTGACGGATTAGCCACTTTAGTGGATAATCTCATCAGGGTGCTTGATGGCCAACAGACTCAGATCACAGCTTTGTCTGGGTCAATGCAGTTCCTCCAAACGGCTGTGAATGCAGTGCGATCCCCTCCAGTTACAGACCTTCGCATGTCTGTACCTGAAAAGTTTTCTGGACATAGATCTGACTTTCAGAATTTCAGGAATCGAGTGCTATCATATTTTGAGTTAAGACCTACCCTGTTGGGAACTGAAATTCAGAGAGTTATGTTTATAAAGACCCTTTTATCAGGGGATTCACAAACATGGGCATATAGTCTTCATGCAGGGCATGAGGCTTTGTCATCAGTTCAGGAATTTTTTAAGGCCATGGCCATTATATATGATGACTTGGATATTGCTTCCACCACTGAACGGAAGCTAAAGACCCTGCATCAGGGCCAAGATCCGGTAGAGGTTTACGCAGCAGAATTCAGGAAGTGGGGGGGCGGAGTCAGCCATGGCCGCATAGAGACGCTTTCTTTCAGAGCTCCTCACCCGCAACCGTAATATATCACTATTTGAAGTGTTTCACCCTCCTAAAAGACCACAAGGGGATGGCCAGTGGATCACGGAGAAGTAAGAGACAAGCTAAGCATATTGGCAAGTCGCAACACCGAACCTCCGGCGAGAAAACAATCCCGCGAGCCTCCCAGCAGACGCTGACTAAGATGGCTGCCAGCTCTCCGCCTAAAGACATGCCCGCCAAGGATGACGACTCAGCCGCTATGATTTCTAAATCTCTGAAGGAGATATGGGACTATTTACATAGCCTACCCACAAAAGAGGACTTATCTGACCTGGCAGACAAAATTACCTCCGCTACACGAGAAGAAATAAGAGTTATCCAGGAAGACCTCATAGTCCACGATGAGCGACTCACATCTCTGGAACGTGACATAGGACTGCTTCAAGCTGAGGTGGGGAAGCTAAAGGATGCGAACCTACAACAACAAACGCTGAACACCGCGCTCAGGACAGGTATGGAAGATCTCCAAAATAGGAGCCGCCGAAATAATATTAGGCTCCGAGGCCTGCCAGAGTCAGTCCCCCCACAACGCCTTGAACCTACTTTGGCGGCCATCTTTAACGGCATCCTCCAGAGGCCTGCAGACGACCCGTTGAAGATAGATCGGGTTCACCGGGCCCTTAAGCCCAAACCAGCAGTCGATGAACCCCCACGGGATGTTATATGCCGCATCCACCACTTTGCGGTCAAGGATGCCATTATGAGAGCGGCCCGCCAATTGGAATCTATTGAGCACGAGGGGTCGACAATCCTACTCTTTCAAGATCTAGCGCCTAGCACCCTGATACAACGCCGTGCGCTCCAGCCCTTAATTAAGATGTTGCGGGATAAAGAGGTCACCTATCGGTGGGGCTTCCCCTTCCAGCTCACCGCAACAAAAGGAGATAAATCATTCACCATTAAGACACCGGCGGACCTCCCAGAACTCTTCCGAACACTGGGCCTACCGACGACTGAAGTACCTGATTGGAAGCCAGAGGCAATTTCCGCCGGCCTACCCCAGCGGCCTAAGCAGCGGAGGCAGCCTCGCAACTAGCGGCGAACTCTTCCCGCCGGCCTAGGGCCCTCCTGACTCTTCTGGGAAGCATATCCTTTACATCAGATAAGTAATGGCTAGATACGAGATAATATACTGGAGACACTAGATCCCTTACATGCTACTATTATTAGAAGGGCCGAAGCAAGACACGTGGTGACTCTCTCTAACTTGGCGGCTTGTTTCAGGACTACGGGAGATAATAGGTCCATTTCTAATACTGAGTGGGGGATATTTCATGAATGGGTATACCCGTATGATATGCGAGATGTGTATCGGGTGGTAATTTTTCTTACGCTAGATGATGTTGATAATTGCACAATGTATGTTTATGTGGGCTATTGATACGTAAATGCCTCCTCTGGGATCCACAATACATCATAGATGCCCTCGGGGTGCCCCTGATATACCCTACCATTTGATTGCAATGGGTCTGTATTATGGCAAGTATCCTAACCGGTTCTATTAGATGTGCAACGTCACTTATATGCAACTTCCCTTCTCCCCCCTCCTTCCCCCCCCATACGATCCTTCCCCCCCCCTCCCACCCTTGCCCTTTCCCCTTCCACCCCCCCCCTTTCCACCCCCCCCCCTCCCTCCTCCGCTGACACATATGTGAACTGATACTGGTGCCGGTAAAGGTCTATAAGAGCAGCCATATTACTCTCTGTGAGAAGGTTATAGATGAATATATGCTTCCCACTATGTGGGACCGGCCCACACTTGCCACTCAGAACTTAGCCTAGGCCCGGTTATATGACCGCACCCTATGTGAGATGCAAAAGACTAGAGCTCACTTAGACCTTGTATAAGCACCAGTATAGAACAGAACCCCACTGTTAGCCTAAATGAGAAGACTACATATTATCCGAAAATGTTTCCCTGCCAAGACTACATTATTGCGGCTGGTACCCCCAAACCTGATTCTGAAGCTTAATGTACACATGTACACGCGGTAGCTATCATGAGACACGCACTGGCCGTAACCAGCCGGTGCTTACTCTCGCGGATGTCGCTGCGAGGTAAACATTACAACCTCTGCATCTGTTTACTCCCCGCTCCTCGCCGTGACATCTGATGAGATCCCCATTGGGCCCATGATAGTTTGGGTTCAATGTCGGATTACTATTAGTAGAACGGCTAAATCTATGTCTTCTTCCTCTGTGAGGGAATTACTCCTTCCCCTATGGGGAATAGACCTATTCCTAATGGTAAGAATATAGCGTAAGCCCTTCCATGCCTCTATATAACCTATACACACCACCATTCCCGATAAGGAGACGCCTAGTCGGATACTATAATGCTTTGGGCAATAATGACGCTCTCACCCCATCACATGCCCCCCAAACAACATGAGAGACCTACTCCACGTTCTATCCAATACAATAAGAACTACATTTGATAACAATGGCGTAATATTCACAGCCACCACTAGAGAGAGCCCACATGCTGGGATATAGCGGGCCACCAAAATACTGTAGCCTAAACCCAATAGGCTTATGCCTTGCCCTTATTATCATCCCTATAGCTATCACTATATCATCTATAGCATGATATGGGTGAACTGAGGCCACTGTCTAGAGAACTATGCATCAGCCAAATCTGATTTGACTAGTGCTTGCCAGTAACAGAGGGGAGGCCATCGCCGAAGGATGCGAACTCACTTCCCCCTTGATACAGGGTGAAACACTGCTCTTTCTTTAATACTTAAATGGGTGGGGAGCCCTGGACTCTGTGCGAAAATGGTTATTTCGTACCCACATAGGATAGTCCTGCGGGCTAGATACCACTCCATGGTAAAGTCTGTTCACGGGCGTGACAGTTACACGCCTATGTTTTTGTTTATAATGTTTATGTTGAGTGATGGGGTCTGTCGGGGGTGTCCGACATGTGTGCTGTTTAATCCAAATCAATGGTGTCCCTGAAGGTAGTGTCAATCAACGCTAGAGGGCTTAATATCCCTGAGAAGAGGTCTATGCTACTGCACGATATGCACAAAAAACGAGCAAATATTGTACTAATTCAAGAAACCCATTTTAAAGGGTCTAACCCTCCGAGGCTAAAAGATAAACACTTCCAGTCGCTGTTTGTGAGTAGCTCCCCTGACTCCAAAACCAAGGGCACAGCAATTTTACTACACAAGGACCTTCCCATCAGTGAAGTACAGACCAAAACAGATGACCATGGTAGATTTATAATATTGAAGTGTAAAATTGCTGAAATAAGATACACACTCTGCTCGGTTTATGCTCCTAACACAGACCAGATCTCCTTCTTGCTCCGCTTCCTCGCAGCGCTAGATACCTTTGCCGAGGGCAGCATCATCATCGGAGGGGACCTAAACATACCTCTAAATCCAACCCAAGACACCTCACACGGCAAATCCTCCATCCCCTACAGCAGACTTAACAAGCTTAAAAAAGCTATGCATGATCGACAATTGGTCGATGTGTGGAGGCTGCTCAATCCGACAACTAAAGATTACACTTTTTTTTCCTCTGTACATGCAATATATACTAGACTTGACTACATTCTTATATCTCACAACCTTCTCTCGGACTCACCCAACACAGACATAGGAATAATGACATATTCTGACCACGCACCAGTTTCTCTCTCGCTAAATTGTAGACCACGCAAACAGCGCCCCTTCAACTGGAAATTTAACACCTCAATGCTAGAGGACACTGAAGTGTCCTCTGGGATCAAAAGAGAAATCGATAGATATTTCACTGACAACATTAGTGATGATATACCCTCAACTGTACTCTGGGAAGCACACAAGTGCGTACTTAGGGGTTATCTTATACAATTAGGCGCAAAACTAAAACGAGAAAGGGAGCAAAGATTAATGGATCTATCCACAGAGATACGTACGTTGGAACTCAAACATAAAAGGTCCCTAAATCAAATTGACTTAGACAGACTCAAAGAAGCCAGAGAGACGTTGATGAAAATCCTGAATGAAAGAGCCCGACTTGCCGCACATAGATGCCAAAGCTTATTTTACACACATGGCAATAAATCTGGTCGCTTACTAGCCAGGGCCCTGCGTCAACAACAGCAAAGGAACTACATCCCCCAAATCATAGACGCCCCAAAAAAAAGACACATACGCAGCGAGTCTATCGCCAATTCATTCAGGGATTTTTACTCAGCACTATATAACCTTAAGCACAATTCCACAGACAAAACACAAGGGCTGCAAGATAAAATAAAGAGATATTTGGCAGAGTCTGGAATGCCCCGCCTCCCCCCTGAGGCAGCAGAAACACTAGAGGAACAATGCACTGAGCCGGAGGTGCTTGCAGTGATAGCCCAAATTAAACCAGGCAAGGCGCCGGGTCCCGATGGCCTACCCATCGAATATTACAAAAAATATAAGCAGATGCTCCTCCCACACTTATGCAAAATGTTCAACGACATACTAGACCCTGATAAAATAGCTTCCTTCACTCCCCAAACATTGGAATCACACATATCAGTAATTCACAAGCCTGGCAAGGACCCTAACGCATGCCCAAGTTATAGACCCATATCCCTGCTTAACCTTGATTTGAAAATTTTTGCAAAACTAATAGCTAACAGAATTGCGCCTCTAATAGGGAAAGTTATAGAATGGGACCAAGTGGGGTTTATCCCCGATAGAGAGGGTCGAGATAATACCATACGAACACTGGATCTTGTCCAGTATGCCCGGTCGAGGGATATTCCATGCATGCTCCTATCCACAGACGCTGAGAAGGCCTTCGACCGGGTAGACTGGATGTGGATAAATGAGGTCCTTGGCTATATAGGGCTGGGTCCTGGGATGCTACGGGGCATATCTGCTCTTTACTCTAAACCATCGGCACGTGTGAGGGCCAATGGGGTCCTTTCTGATTCCTTTAATATATCAAATGGCACCCGACAGGGATGTCCCCTCTCCCCCCTCATTTTTGCGCTGTCACTTGAACCACTCCTGTGCCATATTAGGGAAAACCCAGATATAAAAGGCATAGCAGTTACTGCTAAAGTACAAAAAATAGCTGCATATGCAGATGACCTGCTCTTTTACATCACGAACCCCCTGATTACCCTACCTAACTTAATGTCTGAATTTAAAAATTTTGGAGACCTTAGCCTATTCAAAGTTAATTATGATAAATGTGAGGCCCTGAATATCTCTCTGCCACATGATTTGCAGACCCACCTAGCAAAACAATTCCCGTTTCGCTGGTCTCCCTCCTATATTAACTACCTGGGTACGAAAATTGCACCAGACATAAAAGATGTCTTTCAGTTGAACTTCCCGCCCATACTCGAAACTCTGAAAGCGGACCTGACCAAATGGGATTTCCCACACTTCTCGTGGATGGGAAGAATCGCAATCTTAAAAATGAATATTATGCCCAGGTTACTATACTTATTCCAGACTCTGCCAGTTCAAGTCCCAGACTCCTTCCTACGATCTGCTCAGACGGCATTTGGGAAGTTTATCTGGAAAGGGAAGCCCCCCAGACTCAAAAGATCCATACTACACAGGTCTAGACAAATGGGAGGGCTAGCTGCGCCAGATATCAAAAAATACTACTATGCGGCAGTCCTAACCAGGATTGTAGACTGGCACAGACACCACACTACCAAACAATGGGTAGAGGTGGAGCATCACCTGTCCAAGTACCCCCCTACTACTTTACCATGGTCCTGCTCTTCTCCACGACGTAGTTGGACAGACTCACACCTAACACATAACACACTTAGAGTGCTGTCTATCACTAGACATAAAGAAGACATCTCACCCTGGCCCCCCCCCAGAGTGCCACTGTTTGATAACCCAGAATTTGAACTGGGCTGTCATCACAATTGCTTCAGGAAATGGAAATTAGCTGGCATCACTTTCACAGATAATCTTTGGAGTCAGGGAAGGTGGCTCACAATTGAGGAGCTAAGAGCTAAGACTGGAGTCTCCACCCTGGAATGGCTGAGCCTTATGCAGCTTCGCTCTCTCTGCAGAGCGTTGGAAGTCTCTCCGAACCTGTCCAGATCCAAATCTGCTTTTGAATTGCTTTGCACTGCAGAGGGCCCATCACGGAAAACCTTGTCTGCAATATACTCCTTATTGATTTGCCAATCACCTAGATCACTATCATACTTTAATAAATGGGAAAGAGACCTCCAATGCACGTTTTCTGACGCTCAGAGAACCAAGATGTGTATACTCACCCATAAGTCCTCGCCTACAGTCAAACTACAAGAAATTAATTTTAAGATCTTATCGCAATGGTACCTTACCCCGCAGAAATTGCACACTATCTTTCCAGATAGAGAGCCTCACTGTTGGAGAGGGTGTCCATCGGTGGGATCCTTAATGCATCTACTATGGGAATGCCCCCTGATCACCCCCTTTTGGAGGACAGTGGAACACCTAATTAGAAAGATGACAGATAGAGAGGTCCACTTCAAACCGGAATTCTTTCTTCTCCATTTCAATAACTGGAGCATAAGGGCCTGCAAAAACTCTATAGTAAAACACATTTTAAATTCCGCCAAGCTGCTCGTGATCCGCAAATGGGGTACCCATACTATACCCACCGTGCAGGAACTAGATAAGGAAATGCGCCATATTAGTGAAATGGAGAACACACTAATGACCCTTCAAAATCGAACTGAACAATACACTAAGACATGGAGATTCTGGAACTATTATAGAGAATCTGAGGAATATAAACTTCTATTGGGGAGATCCTAAACACTCCAAACGATAGCCCTCCTCCTACCGCGCCCTCTTAATGTGCGTTGATTGGCAATATACACACATGTGATCTGGGCCGATGTTGGACATCCCGCGAACGGACCCTACACTCAATGTCTCTTTACTTACTTATGTCTTCTTTCTATCTCTCTTCATCTCTCTCCTCTCATAGTTTTTCTATAGTTCTGTCTCTATCCCTTCTATCCTTACTCAATTTCAACCTGATGCACTGCTATGAGGATGGACTTTACATATGCATCAAAATGCAGTAATCGACCCTATTCATGAACACAAGCTCTACTGGACTCTACCTTTGCATATATATCCGCCTTCACACTATATGAATGGACTTGGCAATCAAGGCTAGTGGTACTGAATCCTATGAGTCTAAATACAACTAACCGCGGCGATGTATTTTTTCTATTATATAACTACATGATGATATTACCTGAGTTTGTGTATATGCTCACATGTGGCAGTGTGATGGTTATCTCTGTCTTGTTTTGTATAAAAAACTTTTGTATAAATAAAAGTATTTGAAAAAAAAAAAGAATTCAGGAAGTGGGCTGTATCAGCTAGATGGGAAACATATGCACTGTTGGACTGTTTTTTGTCAGGTTTATCCGATGCAGTTTCTGATTTGATGTTGGGACATCCTGAACCCAAGTCCATTGACGAGGCAATTTCTTTGGCTGTACGGGTAGATCGCCGCTTACGCTATCAAAAACAGACCCGGGGTAGAAATGCTGTAAGATATGTTTCCTACGCCTCCTCTCCAACCGCGTCACCCCCACCTGAGCTGATGCAAATCGGACACTCGAGATTGACGCAGGTGGAAAAGAATCGCAGAAAATCAGAAAGACTCTGTTTAAACTGTGCAGAGGAGGGTCACATGGTTCATGATTCATAATTGTACTAAAAAGTCAGGAAACGCTGACACCCAGGTGTAGTCAGAGGTAATACCCTAGGCGAGCAGTCTTTACCTTTAAACAAAAATCGTCTGCTCCTTCCCTGCACTATTACATGGGAAGGTCAGACTGTTCCCACAGAAGCCTTTGTAGACTCTGGTTCTGCAGCCAACGTCATAGATTATGATTTTGCAAAAAATTGGAAATTCCCTTACTCCCGTTAGATCGACAGATTCTGGTCACTGCAGTTGATGACTCTCCATTGCAGAGTAGACAACCTCTTTCTCAAACCCCCTTGTTGGTGAGTAATGTAGGGGTGCTACATAAAGAGAGTTTACAATTCCTTGTCCTGCATATGACAACCTCCACCATTATCCTAGGTATGTGTTATGATCGCTGCTGCAGCAGGTATTGCTGGCAGTAGTAGTGCTGCTGAGGCAGTTCTGATCTCTTTCCATGCAAGCTGCATAGCTTTGTCTGCCTTTCCCTGCTGTCAGCTTGTGACTGATTATCATTCACCTGTGTGGGAATCTGCAGGTCTGCTCCCATTGGATGACCTCAGTATAAAGATCTGCTTCCTGCAGGGTTTCCTTGGGCTATCATAGTTTCAGTGTAGCTAGTCTTGCTGTTGCTTCAGCCCCAGACCGTGTTTCTTGTTCTAAAGATACTTTGCTGGTCTTGCATCATATATTGGTTCATTGCCAATATATATGCATACCAGCACGTTTATTATTTTCCTTGTATTCGTGTTATGTTGATACATCAGTGACGCTGATATATACGTACACGAACTGTTTATATCCTGTGTTCAGTTAGTCAGGTTTCCAGCACGTTTTGGTAGTTTGCGCGTATCGTGATCACCCGTGCTGAGTTAGTATCCTGCTCCTGGTCCTGTTTGTGGATTGCGTTCATCTCTGCGAGGAGATAACGAATCCTTCTGAATCCTGTCCTGTTACCGTTTGTGGATTGCGTTCATCTCTGCGAAGAGATAGCGAATCCTTCTGTGTCCTGTTACCTGTATTGCTCCAGTGCTAGTCAGTGTTCCTGCTTATGTCATATATCGGTTCACTGCCGATATATACATATGTTAGTCAGACGTTACAAATAGTTTCATTGATAGCTGTAATTGTAATACGCTAGGAAAACATACTTATTGTATATTTGCCTGTGTTACGTTCATCTATCTTGATCCTGCTATTTCCTGACTATCCTGTCCTGTCTTTGTGAGGCACGCCATCGCTGCAAACGCATTGGCTGCCTCATTCCAGTCTGTCTTGTTGTGGACGCTTGCTGTCACTGAGTAGTGGCTGGTTAGGCAAGCGTTCATTCTGTCAACCTGTCCTGATCTCCTCAGTTCTGGTTTATGCGCTCAGCGCTACTTTGCGCTGAGACGTTATCACAAAAGTATTGTTTGTGGCTGTTCGGATCTGCACCGGCTCTGTGCGCCACAATCTCCTATTGGAGTCAGTCCTCTCCTCCACTAAACTGGGGATATCCTGATTCCTGGTGCTGGTGTGTGTACCCCCTTTACGTCAGCTTATGCATCGCGTGCTGACCGTGGAGAATACACCTCCAAGCGTAACAGTATGCCTTGGTTACAACTTCACTCCCCTCAGATTGACTGGGCTTCAGGTCAGCTAAAGAGCTGGTCGGCCCATTGTCATCATCATTGTTTAGAGAAAGTAACCGTTTGTGCTACCAAGATTCAGGTTAAAGGAGTGCCAGTACAATATGTGGAATTCGCTGATGTGTTCTGTCCCAAATCTGCAGATAAACTCCCGCCTCACCGTAGCTTTGATTGTCCTATTGATTTAAGATCTGGTTGTATGCCTCCTAAGGGTCACCTTTATAATCTGTCAGGACCTGAGAAAGTGGCAATGCAGGAGTGCATTAAAGAAAATTTAGCCAAAGGCTTCATCCGCCCTTCTCATTCAACAGAAAAAAGGATTCTTTTTTGTGCAGAAAAAAGATGGAGGTCTCCAACCCTGCATTGACTACCAAGGTTTAAATAAGATTACAGTAAAAAATCGTTACCCTTTGCCTTTGATTGACGATTTGTTCGCTCAGGTGACCAATGCCAGTATTTTTTCAAAATAGGATTTACGAGGTGCATACAACCTGGTGAGGATTAGGAGGAATGGTGACGAATGGAAGACGGCGTTCAACACACCCGACGGGCACTATGAGTATTTGGTTATGCCCTTCGGGTTGTGTAACACCCCTGCCGTCTTCCAGGAGTTGATCAACGAGGTTTTTAGGGAGGTACTGGGGAAATTTGTGCTAGTGTATCTAGATGACATACTGATTTTTTCTCCTAATTTGACGGAACATCGTAAACATGTCAAGTTCGTTTTGAAGAAATTAAGACAGAACTCACTGTATGCCAAGTTAGAAAAGTGCCTCTTCGAGGTCACTTCCGTTCCTTTTTTGGGTTATATTATCTCTACATCTGGTCTCTCCATGGATCCAGAAAAGGTCTCTGCTGTGTTAGAGTGGCCACAACCTGTAGGTTTAAAGGCATCACAAATATTTTTGGGCTTTGCCAATTACTACCGGAGATTCATCAAGGGGTTCTCCTCGGTAGTGTCACCCCTCACCAGTCTTACCAAGAAAGGGGCTGACACTTATCACTGGTCAGCAGAGGCACATTCCGCTTTTTCCACATTGAAAAAACTGTTCTGTTCTGCTCCCATTTTGAGACATGTGGATGTCACCTTCCCCTTCATAGTCAATGCCTTGGAGGTCGGGGTTGGGGTTGTACTGTCTCAACGTTCTGGTTTGCAGGGCAAACTTCACCCCTGTGCCTACTTTTCCCATAGGGTTTCTCCTGTTGAGAAGAACTACGATATTGGCAATCGAGAGCTTTTGGCCATTAAGTTAGCCTTTGAGGAATGGCGACATTGGCTAGAAGGGGCAGAGCATACTATCACAGTCTATACGGATCATAAGAACTTGGAGTACATAGAAGGGGCAAAAGGACTTAGCCCTTGACAGGCCCGTTGGTCTTTATTCTTTTCAAGATTCAGATTTGTCATAACGTATACACCAGGTAGTAAAAACGTCAAAGCAGACGCTCTATCTAGGTGTTTCGAGCCTGAGACAGTGCAACCTTCAACCCCTGAAACCATCCTACCTCAGAAAGTAGTCTTGGCAGCTACTGAGACTTGGAAGGATTGGACGCCTACTCCGGCCCCTTATTAACAGGACGTTCCAGAAGGGAAGCCTAAGGGAGTTATGTTTGTACCACTGCCTTTTCCGTCTACAACTCTTACAATTATTCCATTCCCACAAAAATGTGGGGCATCCTGGGGCTGCTAGAACTCAGGATTTACTGGCCAGATGTGTGTGGTGGCCTACGCTAGCAACAGATTGTAAGGAGTTTGTAAGGGAGTGCTCAGTTTGTGCAAGAAGTAAGCCCTCTCGCCAGGCACCAGTGGGTACACTACAACCCCTACCAGTGCCAAATGAACCCTGGACTCATTTGTCAATGGACTTTGTGGGAGAACTCCCCAAGTCTGAGGGCAAGACGGTCATCTGGGTGGTAGTAGACAGGTTAAGTATGATGGCTCATTTTGTCCTTTTGAAAGGACTCCCCTCGACCCAGGAGTTATCTGATCTCTTCATTCAGCACGTTTTCCGGCTGCATGGCATTCTGGAGAATGTGGTGTCAGATCGGGGAGTCCAGTTCGTGTCAAAATTTTGGAGGGCCTTTTGCCATCAGCTAGGTATGGACCTTTCATTTTCATCAGGCTACCACCCACAGACCAATGGTCAGACCGAGAGAGTTAACCAGTCCCTTGAGCAGTTTCTCAGATGTTATGTAGCAGATGCACAGTCTGATTGGGTAAAGTTTTTGCCATTTGCGGAATTTGCACGTAACAATCTGAAGAGTTCCTCTTCAAGATTTTCCCCGTTTCAGGTAGTTTCGGGAAGATCTCCCAAGTTTGCTCCATTACCTGTGGCATCTACCCCATTTCCAGCCCTGGAGGATTGGCAGAGGGCATTGAGGGAGATTTGGGGAATGGTTAAGAGGAATTTGGGGAAAGCCTTCCAGACTCGGCATTTAGCTTTAAAACAACCGTCACCTAAGCTGGGACTCAGATTTGTAGGGCCATACCCAGTTTCCAGAAAGATTAATGATGTCACTTATGCAATTGATCTCCCAGCCAGCATGAGAGGTGTGAGATCATTCCATGTGTCTCTCTTGAAGCCTGTGGTGCACGTGAATTCCTCTCCCCCCCCCCCCCCTTCCCTTTGATGGTTGACGACCAGCCTGAGTATGAGATCAAGAAGATTTTAGATTCTCGGTTAGTGCAAAATTCTGTACAGTATCTGGTCCACTGGAAGGTGTATGGTCTGGAGGAGAGAACTTGGGTGCCGGATTGTCGCATGCATGCTGAGAAATGAAAGAAAGAGTTTCATGACTTACACCCTGAGAAGCCGGGTAGGAAGTGTCTGGGGTCCACTCCTCATGGGGGGGTACTGTAATGAATAGCGGAGATGCCGCCGCATGGGCAAGCGGCATGGCGGCTATCTCCGCGTTCCAGCCGGCAGCTTCTGCTGCACAGCAACATGTTGCTGGTTCGCCTGGTCCTTCTAGTGCACACAGATTGAGAGCTACGCGCGTGCGGGCCAGGTGACAGGACCTTTATGCTGTCAGAAGGGGAGTCAGCTGATCATGCCGATCAGCTGACTCCAGCTATGCTCCGTATTGGCTGAGTGACTGGGGTGGTGCTGTGGAACGCTCTGGGTATATATAGGACTTGCCTGTCAGTTGCAAGTTGTCGGCTGTTGCGAAAACTTATGTGTGAGCACTCAGACCCCAGTCAGATCTTACAGTGTGATAGAACCAGCCGGAGCTGGGAATTCACACTTAGTCAGATTCCGGTGATAGCCTTTAAAGTACTATTGTATTGTTAGACTAGTTCCCAGAT
Organism: Hyperolius riggenbachi; assembly: GCF_040937935.1. Taxonomy (NCBI): domain Eukaryota; kingdom Metazoa; phylum Chordata; class Amphibia; order Anura; family Hyperoliidae; genus Hyperolius; species Hyperolius riggenbachi. Next base: position 35,003,289 of record NC_090649.1, read on the forward strand.
GTTGAGACCAAGGACCTCACACCTAAGACTAGGAGTTTGTTATATTGCTACTGTTTATCTGTAGACTAGTTCCCAGTAGTGTTGGGCGAACAGTGTTCGCCACTGTTCGGGTTCTGCAGAACATCACCCTGTTCGGGTGATGTTCGAGTTCAACCGAACACCTGGTGGTGTTCGGCCAAACTGTTCGGGTTCGCCCGAACGGCTCAATGCCTGGCCGAACAGGGCCCCTGTTTGGCCGAACAGGGCCCTGTTCGGCCGAATACGGCCCCCCTATGGGGTCGCAGGCATAAGGGGGGAGCATGCCCCGATCACGGGGGGGGGGGGTCGGAAAATCCCCCCACCCCCTCCGCTAGCGCTCCCCCCTCTGCCCGCTTCCCCATACAAAAGTTTAAGGAAAGTAAAATAGTACCGGTGGTAGTGGCTGGCAGTGGCACTGTGAAGTGAGTGAGGAGGAGGAGTCCGGAGAGTGACACGTTGAGGGAGGCCGGGCAGTGGGCGGTTCAGCGGTAGTACCCTTGTGGTACTTCCGCCCTTTCTCTGACCTCACGTCCTCTGCGTGATGACGCATACGAGGGTACGCGTGACGCGTACCCTCGTATGCAGAGGACGTGAGGTCAGAGAAAGGGCGGAAGTACCACAAGGGTACTACAGCTGAACCGCCCGCTGCCCGGCCTCCCTCAACGCGTCACTCTCCGGACTCCTCCTCCTCACTCACTTCACAGTGCCACTGCCAGCCACTACCACCGGTACTATTTTACTTTCCTTAAACTTTTGTATGGGGAAGCGGGCAGAGGGGGGAGCGCTAGCGGAGGGGGTGGGGGGAATTTCCGACCCCCCCTGCGATCGGGGCATGCTCCCCCCTTATGCCTGCAACCCCATAGGCTCCCCAAAAGCGGGATGTTCGGGGAGTTCGGCCCGAACATGCCGAACATCGCGGCCATGTTCGGCGAACTTTCCCGAACCCGGACATCCAGGTGTTCGCCCAACACTAGTTCCCAGGTGTTGAGACCAAGGACCTCACACCTAAGACTAGGGTTGACATATATTCTGTTACCTGTTATGATCTCTGGCTTTCCTGACTACTCTCCTGCTTACTGATTCGGTACCTCCGTCTACCTTATTACCTGTTGCCGACATTGCCTGTACCCGGATACCGAATCAGCCTTCCGTCTCTGTACTTTGTCTGTCCGTGTGTTGCCAACCTTGCTTGTCTGACCTTTCTGGCTGTCACCCAACCCTTGGGTGATCAGCTTTACTGTACTATCCGTGACACTTGCTCTTTAGGTATTCATCAGCTGCAAGCACAGCCTTATGGTCACCTGCTCCTCAGGAGAACATCTTGCAGCTCAGCCAGTGGTCTCTACCTCTTAGGAGTCCACTGGCTGCAGTACAGTCTGATTCCCTGCTCCTCAGGGAATCCTTGGCTGCAGTACAATCTGATTCCCTGCTCCTCAGGGAGTCCCTGGCTGCAGTCTAATCATATCTCTCATTACACCAGTTATCACTCTTGCAGTCCAGTCAGAGGTCCCTGCTCCTCAGGTGTCCACTGGCTGCAGTACCATCTAATTTCCTGCTCCTCAAGGGAATCATCGGCTGAAGTTCTATCATAATCACTAATTCCACCAGTCCTCTCTCCTGCAGCTCAGACAGTGGTTCCTGCTCCTCAGGAATCCACAGGCTGCAGTACTATCCGAATTCCCTGCTCCTCAGGGAATTCTTGGCTGCAGTAGTGTCTGTATCTCGGGAGATAACTGCTCTGATTACTGTCGCACCAGACACAATATCACATTGGGTGTCCTGTGTCTAGCTATACTAGTATTATTGGTGATTCTGCACATTATTGTTATATTAGTATTATATAAAGTGCATGCATATTCTGTGGCATATAAATAATCTCTCATTTTTATTTTTATTTATTTTTTTATCACCAGTTAAATGTATTTCTCCAAAAAGTGAATGTTACCACAAGTTCTGGAGACACAATTTACTTTGTAGATGGCAAACGTGTGCACGCACGGTTTGATATTATTAAATATTTTTTCATTTTCATAATGAAACTATCGTCACTGAAAGTCGGAAACTTTGATGCAACATCTCCAGTTGGGCAAGAGCTTAAATTGGAAAAAGTCTCTGATCTGTGGGCTCCATATTTTTCTCAGGTACAATTAGCAAAAGACAATGCTCATATTGTTGGCTGGAGCAGGAACACCATGCAGCCGGCACCACAACTAAGTGAGCAGGGAATGAAGCAATACACGTTCTTCAACCCCCTGCTTTTAAACTCAAATCCACGCCCCCTGCTTTTTGAATTTAAGTATTATATGATTGAATTCGTAGGCCTCAGTTACTTTAACTGAGGTTAGTTAAAAGACTTGATTTGCAGAGTATACCTTTCAAGAGGATTTCTAGAAGCACTGAAGAACAGTTTGATACGGGAACACCCAAGGCTGTATCAGAGATATGCCGTGCAGAGGCCAGACCAGCTGGCGACCAACAACATAAACATGAGCCATCGTTATGAAAATATTCTCACAAGAACATTAAACAAATGGCCTCTTCAGAACAAGATGACAGTTCTTAGAACTAGGTGATAGTTCGGGCATGCACAGTAAAGACCGTGCCTGTCATTATATCACGAGATTTAATCAGCCAATAGCAGGCGATGAGTTCCTGCTCAGATGATGTCACATTTAACTCTTTAGTGGTCGGTACTAAAGCAGCTGAAGGGCTCCAGAGAGCCACTTCTGACTACTGCTGCTTCTTCTGATGTATGGCTGATGACTTCCACCCTTTACTTTTATTTGTAATGTATTGTCATATTATCTATCTGTATGCTGTATATAGGCCTCAGTGCCACTTAGTATAGATGGAACCTAAGAGAGAACTGATCAAGCTATTAGAGATAGATCAAGTATGCACATAACACAAAGAGGACTTACTACAGACCAATTGCTTCGCTGAGATCTAGTTGTTAGAGATAAGCCTCTGTATATCTGGTATATCTGTTATCTGTTATCTGAATAAACTCCTTGAAACTGTGATGACGGCTAAGAAGTTATATCGCCTATGCTGCTTGCTGTGATGAGGGTCAAGTTATCACACTTCCTGTGATATGGTGCCGAACGGCGGTGTAGTGTTGTTGCCAATAGCAACCAACGTATAGATTCTTACACCTGCCAGGTGCAAGTGATTGGGCAGGGGATAGTGGCACACCATTGGCAGCGGCAGAAATAGGAGGAGGCTGGCTAGAAGAGGCGGAACCAGCTTCTTTTTGAGCGGCAAGTGCCACTGACAAGACGGTGCCGCACTTCTCCCGAAACTTTACAAAACGACACAGTGCTCACCACCCAGTTCACTTAGTCTTTGTCCAGATCGCTGCTCGCTGTCCACAGGAAGATCTTTCTCCTCACACAGATTCTATTAAAATACAGCTGCGCCTCTGGTCACATGTCCTAATAAATGCTCCAATTCCTCTGTGTGCCACAGATAAGAAAAGCAGGTACATAGCAAGTAATCTCCAATACAGTACACCCTTTGTGTAAGCACACACACTGTGTGGCGTTACTGCCACCACTGAAGGGAGGGGACACACACTCCCCCATTTAGTTCCCGGCTTACCGTTATATTTCTTGTTCATAGGCACATTACAAACCATATGTCCGGCACCTACAAGTGTAATACAGAGAAAGCTCTTTTCGTAGTGTAAAACAGCTTTTTACCCACTCCCGACTCAGGGAGGTAGTGACAAAAAATAACAATACAGGACTCTTTCGAGGCCCTGTAATTGGAGTACACTTGAAATCCTTTAATGAGGATCTATTATGGAGGGCAAGTCTGCTTGCTACATATGTGTAATGAACCCAGCAAACCTCACCTGTCACCTCAGCCCTGACCATCTACAAATGTTGACTGTTAAATTATTCCAATTTTCAATTATAACGAAGTAAAAAAGAAATACAAAATGTATAAAAAAAATTGTTAAAGCTTACATCAATTTTTTTTAATTATATTTCTGCTCTATCTGGGTGGGCAGTTCCTTCACCATGAGCAGTGCTCTCCCCAGGCTCTTTTAGTCAGGTGCTCCACCCGGCTCGTTTTGGTGAGCACCCGGCTGTTCTCCCACCCTCTCAGGCAAGGATGTGCATTCCCACTCCCACACTACATATGTGTAACGAACACAGCAAACCTCACCTCAGCCCTGACCATGTACAAAGGCTGACTGTTAAATTTCTACATTTTTTTTTACTTATACTGTACTAAGAAATGCAACATTTATAATAAAAAGAAAATGTTAAAGCTTAAGTCTATTTTTTTAATGGTCATTTTCCTGCACTGTCTGTGCAGTTCCTTCACCATAAGTCTTCCATTCAGCTGTGTGATAAGCTCATCTCTCTATAAGTGTTGGCAAAAACGGGCATCGTTTTTTTGCCCATCTCCCACAAAATAACCTTGCTACAAACACATTTTTATATTTGTGAGTTGCTTTTGTTAATGTGTGAATACCATTGGTGTTTGTGTTTTGCAATCAGGTGCCTTTCCAAAGCAGTTGTCCCTAGTTTGGTAGTGGGCTTCCCATGACTCTGGCAGAGGTAGCAGATGGCATTGCTGGTATCAGAGGCACACAAACAAAAAAAAATGCCCCACTGGTGAGCTTTGGAATGTTGGCATTTGGGTGGTGGCAACAGCAGGACTTGAAGGGCGTGTTGGCTGGATGATCTTAAATGTATTACTAAATGCATTATGTGTGATTAACTCCTCTGACACATCAAGTGGAGCAGCTGTGTTGCTATTGGTACTGCTAAGTTTTTGTGTGAGCCCAGAAGCAATGCAGGAGGAAGACGGTGTGTTACAGAGGTTCTGTGCAGAAGCAGTAGAAGATGTGGTGCGCTGTTTAAGACAGTTGAGGGGCACACAAAATCAGGCCAGCATGACCTTGAAAATACCTGTGGGGTGGCCTGCCTCTGCCTGTTATTTCTACCATATTGGGGGTATGCAGTACTACTAATAATATTCAATAGTGGTAGACAGTGTGTGTAATCACAAAGAGGCACACAGTCAGTGTCAAATAGACAGCAGGTGTGTGTGTGTGTGTGTGTGTGTGTGTGTGTGTGTGTGTGTGTGTGTGTGTGTGTGTGTGTGTGTGTGTGTCCCTGGGCTGTATACTTTAACGCACACAGAGAGATATCCTATATAGTACTTTCAATCACAAATACAGTTGCAAGCTAAGCACTGTTTATGATAGACAGTGTGCTGGCTTGCTTGCAATAGTTAGAAGAGTATGGTAGGACTACAAGGGCCAGCAACTGACTGTGGCCTGTATGCAGTGTGTAACCCATACAGATATCTATAACAGATACAGTTGGAATCTAAGCACAGTGTAATGATCCGCTCAGCTGGCTGCACAGACAGACAGCTGTTTGACCATTCCTTGAGTCTGTGGGCTGCAGGTCTCTGGATAATAGACCTGTCTTTGCTTTGCAAGCTTCAGACCTGCTCTGCTGTTGAGGAATTTGCATATACTGATTATGCAGATTGCCTAGTCGCCTCCCTTGAAGGCTTGCAGCATAAATACTATGTGATCCCACAATCCTTTGCTGGTCATCTTGGTTTGTTACTGTTGAAACACTCCAGGAGTGTCAGCCTTGCTATTATTTGCTAAAGATTATCTTAGAGTATTCCTGGGGACTGCATTAGGCATCCCTCTTGCACAGTCAGGTTGTGTTATTTGTATTGCCTGTTCTGTCTTCTGTTTGTCCTTGCGATTGCACTGTCGCCAGCGGTTGGCGATGGTGAATTGTTTGCTCCAGAACTTGGATCACACTTGCTCTGGCGGAAAGAGCAGTGGATCCTGCTAAGCTCTGTTTCTGTACTTGGATCACACTTGCTCTGGTGGAAAGACCAGTGGATCCTGCTAACTCTGTTTCCCTACTTGGTTCACACTAGCTCTGGTGGAAAGAGCAGTGGATCCTTCCTTTCCTGTCCCTGAACCTAGATAGCACTCGCTCTGGCGGAAGAGCAGTGGATCTTATCTGACCTATTCCTGTTTCTGTTTGTTTGTCTGTCTGGATCGCACTCGCTCTAGCGGTATCAGCGGTGGTTCCTTTTGAACTCTGTCTGGGAGTGAAGGCCAGAGCTGCGGTTGCTGCTGGCTGCTCCTTCTCTCTGTCTTGTCTGATACGAACGCTTGCTGTAGGCTCGGTGGGGTAACCATTAAGCAAGCGTTCGCGTTCTCTATTTCGTGTTTGTGTGGCATTGGTTAGTTAGGGTGGTGTGCTTGTCTCTGTTGCGCTTATTGTGCGGAGACCGCGCCGTAAACGCATTCGCTGTTGCGAATGAGTGCGATGTTCGCGTTTAGCTAGCGTTTGTTATTTTCCTTTTCTCCTCATTGTTGTTTGCTGTGCCTTTGCTGCTCTCGTGCTCTGTCTTGCTCAGTCTTGTGTCACTTCTGGCAATCGCCTCCCTCACGATTGCGTTCCTACTTTGTTTCTGCTGTTGTGTGTTCACCGTCGCGGGTTGGCGACTAGATTGGTGCACACACATACATTCTGTCCCTGTGCTCATTCTCTTTAAGGGCTATCTTGCCCTGCATTGCTTCTCCTCGTACAATTCCTATCTGGCATCTGTGGCTGTGCAGCGGATCTGCTCCTCTGCACTCCACGGCACCATCTGCCGGCAGGAATTTCCCTCTACAGGTGCATTGCACCTTTTTCTGGGTTCTCTCAGATTATACGCTTGTGGAGGATTTCTGCAATGTCAGCGCTCATCCTGTGCGCTGACCACGGAAAGAATTCCACAATCGTTACACACAGCTTATGATGATAGACAGTGTGCTGGCTTGTAATAGATAGAAGACAATAGTAGAACTGCAAGGCCCTGCAATGACTGTGTCTGTCTCACACACACACACACGCACGCACGCACACACGCACACACACACACACACAATATGAGCCCTCAAAAGGGGTGGTTTCAGCAATAAAGAACAGCCTAGCTAATTATCCCTGTCTCTCTGTGGGCTGTATGCAATGTCAACCACAAAAGGAGCTATGGCAGTGATGGCTAACCTTGGCAATCCAGCTGTGGTGGAACTACAAGTCCCATGAGGCATTGCAATACTCTGACAGCTTTAAGCATAACTCGGGTAGGCAGAGGCACAATGGGATTTGTAGTTTTGTCACAGCTGGAGTGCCAAGGTTAGCCATCACTGAGTTATGGTATAGTATGTTCAATCACAGATACAGAGGAAAGGTATGCACTGGTATAATAGAGTGTGCTGTCACACAGTACAGCGGAAAGGTAAACAGCGGAAACACTGGCAACTGTCTGTTGGCAGTATCTATATGCAGTGTCACCCACTAAGACAGCTATGGGGGGTTTTCAGCAACAAGATTGAGCGAGGAGCAAGCTAACAACAGCCTAACTAACGCTTTCCCTAGGTCCAAATATCTCTCCCTTACTCTAACTATAGCAAGATCACCAGAGTGAGAACATGGCCAATGCAGCAGCGTTTGTATAGGAGGGGGCGGGGGTCCAGGATGAAGTGCAGCCTGATTGGCTGTCATGTGTCTGCTGACTGTGATGTAGGGGGTCAAAGTTTAGTCCAATGACAAGGTATAGGAGGCGGGTCAAATGTGCCATGTGTCCGCTACCCAACGCGGACTCGGGTAGCTGATATCCACGCAAATTACCCGACAGGCGAATGGTTCGGGCCATCTCTATCCACCACCACCTGTAACATTTAGGGCACTTGTGTGGATACCCTGGTATCTGTTATTTGGAGTACACATTGACTAGATGTGGAGTAGTGCCCCGGATCTAACTCCCTAGAGATGTGCCTTGAGAACAGTGTGCAATAATGATATTTAACTGGTCTTGTGCCCTTATTTATTACATTTGTCTGTTTTACACCAAGATCCCTCAAAGTGTGTGTTGTGAGCCCTGTAGGGCAGGTTACAGCAAATTGAAGAGGGTGGAAGAATCTCCATGCTGTTATGATTGCGTCCAGTGCCCAGATGGGGAAATATCCAACTCAACAGGTAGTATATTGTGCAGAATTCAATTTTGTATTATTTGGTAAATTGTTTTTTACAAACTTTATTTCCCTGAATCTTATATTTTTAGAATTACTACCAGGAAAATGTGCACACCTTGGCTATCTGATCTAATTCTAGGTTCCACCCCTGCTGAACCCAGACACTGCTGTTAAAATACAGTATATTTATATTAAAATAGTACTTAAAACTAACATCAGCATTGTTATGCAGTAGTTGAACAGTGGGAGAAGTAGAATAGATAGTGTAGTTAGGAAAATAATATCCTCTACCATCTATGCTTTTTTGAGCTCTTACGTATCCTGTAAACCAAGTGTAACTGTTTTGATCTCCACGGAAAAAAACTTACTGGCTAACAGCTGATTTGAACTTCCCTTTTCTGCCTTACAATAACCTCCCCTCTCATCTGCCTAATATTAATCTCTCCTCTCCATTACTTAGCTCTTACCCCCCCCCCCCCCCCCACCGTGATGTCTAGCACTAACCTTCCACCTCTGATGCTTAAAGAATAACTATCAAAGAAACTGTTTTTCTGTAAAACCCACAGACCTTTAAGGGAACCTTAACTCTAAAAAAAAAAAAAAAAAAAAAAGTTTCACTTACTTGGGGCATCTACCAGCCCCCTGCAGCCATCCGATGCCATCACAGTCACTAATGGCTCCTCCGGTCCCCGCCGCCAGCTAGTTTCGTTTTTGCCCACTCGGAGTCGGCGGACCGCCATGCGTACCTTTGCACGCATTCCCACTGGTGCAGGAAGCTATCACGGACATTAACACATACATTTTTTGCGGTATGCGTAGTGGCCCGCTGACTCAGAATCGGCAAAACCGTTATGGTTCCCTTTAGAAGCTTCTAACCTGTAAGACTAATGCTTTTCAGGGGTCTGTCATCACAGCCTGTGTGAAAAGAAAAGCCGTGTTTATCAGCTGTTTTTAACAATTTGTGTCAGCACTGGGGGGGGGGGGGGGGGGGGGTTCGGGGGGGGGGAAGGGGGAAGCAAAGCTGAACTGTAACCTGGCTGTAAACTGTTTACTTTACACTGAGAGGCAGAGACACACAGGATGGAACACAAAGATTCAACTGATGATTATTTACACACATTTGAAGCTATATTTCTGCTTCCTATCATTCTGAACACATTTTACTCACAGTATTAGAGCCAGTGAAGATTATTTATGTATGCTGGATGTTCTGGGCACAGTCCTCCATAGTAATGCCACAGTGAGAACTGTTCTCTTTAAATGTTATTTTCTTCATATAACACGTGAAAAGATGAAAAAAAGCCTTTGTATTGCTCTTTGCTAGTAATTACTGGAAATATATGTTGCATTTAGAATTTTAGCTAACTTTGGCAGTTGTCCTTTAACATTAACCTCCCCTCTCCGATACTTAAAGAGAAACCATGACCAAGAATTGAACTTCATCCCAATCAGTAGCTGATACCCCATTTTACATGAGAAATCTATTCCTTTTCCCAAATGGTTCACCAGGGGGCTCTGTATGGCTGATGTTGTGGTGAAATCCCTCCACAGAGACTGTGAGGACCATTTTCCTGGTAGTTTCCTGTCTGTGAACCTTGTTGCATTGTGGGAAATAGCTGTTTACAGCTGTTTCCAACTGCCAAAAAAGCAAGCAGCAGGTACTTCCAGCTGCATCACCTGCCAGCAGTCAAAATGTCACCATGTGATAAATGTCAGAATGTAAATCAGGGAGAGGAAAGATTTTACAATAGGCAAACACTGACTAAATAATTTAACCACTTGAGGACTACAGTCTTTCTAACCCTTAAGGACCAGGCACTTTTTTTCCATTCAGACCACTGCAGCTTTCACGGTTTATTGCTCGCTCATACAACCTACCACCTAAATGAATTTTGGCTCCTTTTCTTGTCACTAATAAAGCTTTCTTTTGGTGCTATTTGATTGCTCCTGCGATTTTTACTTTTTATTATATTCATCAAAAAAGACATGAATTTTGGCAAAAAAATGATTTTTTTAACTTTCTGTGCTGACAGTTTTCAAATAAAGTAAAATTTCTGTATACATGCAGCGCGAAAAATGTGCACAAACATGTTTTTGATTAAAAAAAAAACCATTCAGTGTATATTTATTGGTTTGGGTAAAAGTTATAGCGTTTACAAACTATGGTGCAAAAAGTGAATTTTCCCATTTTCAAGCATCTATGACTTTTCTGACCCCCTGTCATGTTTCATGAGGGGCTAGAATTCCAGGATAGTATAAATACCCCCCAAATGACCCCATTTTGGAAAGAAGACATCCCAAAGTATTCACTGAGAGGCATAGTGAGTTCATAGAAGATATTATTTTTTGTCACAAGTAAGCGGAAAATGACACTTAATGACAAAAAAAAAAAAAAAAAAAAGTTTCCATTTCTGCTAACTTGCGACAAAAAAAAAATGAAATCTGCCACGGACTCACCATGCCCCTCTCTGAATACCTTGAAGTGTCTACTTTCCAAAATGGGGTCATTTGTGGGGTGTGTTTACTGTCCTGACATTTTGGGGGGTGCTAAATTGTAAGCACCCCTGTAAAGCCTAAAGGTGCTCATTGGACTTTGGACCCCTTAGCGCAGTTAGGGTGCAAAAAAGTGCCACACATGTGGTATTGCCATACTCAGTAGAAGTACTATAATGTGTTTTGGGGTGTATTTTTACACATACCCATACTTGGTGGGAGAAATACCTCTGTAAATGACAATCTTTTGATTTTTTTACACACAATTGTCCATTTACAGAGTTATTTCTCCCACCCAGCATCGGTATGTGTAAAAATACACCCCAAAACACATTGTACTACTTCTCCCGAGTACGACGATACCACATGTGTGGCACTTTTTTGCACCCTAACTGCGCTAAAGGGCCCAAAGTCCAATGAGTACCTTTAGGATTTCACAGGTCATTTTGCGGAATTTGATTTCCAGACTACTCCTCACGGTTTAGGGCTCCTAAAATGCCAGGGCAGTATAGGAACCCCACAAATGACCCCATTTTAGAAAGAAGACACCCCAAGGTATTCCGTTAGGAGTATGGTAAGTTCATAGAAGATTTTATTTTTTGTCAAAAATTAGCAGAAAATTGATTTTTATTGTTTTTTTCACAAAGTGTCATTTTCCACTAACTTGTGACAAAAAATAAAATCTTCTATGAACTCGCCATACACCTAACGGAATACCTTGGGGTGTCTTCTTTCTAAAATGGGGTCATTTGTGGGGTTCCTATACTGCCCTGGCATTTTAGGGGCCCTAAACCGTGAGGAGTAGTCTGGAAATCAAATTCCGCAAAATGACCTGTGAAATCCTAAAGGTACTCATTGGACTTTGGGCCCTTTAGCGCAGTTAGGGTGCAAAAAAGTGCCACACATGTGGTATTGCCGTACTCGGGAGAAGTAGTAAAATGTGTTTTGGGGTGTATTTTTACACATACCCATGCTGGGTGGGAGAAATAACTCTGTAAATGGACAATTGTGTGTAAAAAAATCAAAAGAGTGTCATTTACAGAGGTATTTCTCCCACCCAGCATGGGTATGTGTAAAAATACACCACAAAACACATTGTACTACTTCTCCCGAGTACGGCGATACCACATGTGTGGCACTTTTTTGCACCCTAACTGCGCTAAAGGGCCCAAAGTCCAATGAGTACCTTTAGGATTTCACAGGTCATTTTGCGGAATTTGATTTCCAGACTACTCCTCACGGTTTAGGGCCCCTAAAATGCCAGGGCAGTATAGGAACCCCACAAATGACCCCATTTTAGAAAGAAGACACCCCAAGGTATTCCGTTAGGTGTATGGCGAGTTCATAGAAGATTTTATTTTTTGTCACAAGTTAGTGGAAAATGACACTTTGTGAAAAAAACAATAAAAATCAATTTTCCGCTAACTTTTGACAAAAAATAAAATCTTCTATGAACTTACCATACTCCTAACGGAATACCTTGGGGTGTCTTCTTTCTAAAATGGGGTCATTTGTGGGGTTCCTATACTGCCCTGGCATTTTAGGGGCCCTAAACCGTGAGGAGTAGTCTGGAAATCAAATTCCGCAAAATGACCTGTGAAATCCTAAAGGTACTCATTGGACTTTGGGCCCTTTAGCGCAGTTAGGGTGCAAAAAAGTGCCACACATGTGGTATTGCCGTACTCGGGAGAAGTAGTACAATGTTTTTTGGGGTGTATTTTTACACATACCCATGCTGGGTGGGAGAAATAACTCTGTAAATGGACAATTGTGTGTAAAAAAATCAAAAGATTGTCATTTACAGAGGTATTTCTCCCACCCAGCATGGGTATGTGTAAAAATACACCACAAAACACATTGTACTACTTCTCCCGAGTACGGCGATACCACATGTGTGGCACTTTTTTGCACCCTAACTGCGCTAAAGGGCCCAAAGTCCAATGAGTACCTTTAGGATTTCACAGGTCATTTTGCGGAATTTGATTTCCAGACTACTCCTCACGGTTTAGGGCCCCTAAAATGCCAGGGCAGTATAGGAACCCCACAAATGACCCCATTTTAGAAAGAAGACACCCCAAGGTATTCCGTTAGGAGTATGGTGAGTTCATAGAAGATTTTATTTTTTGTCACAAGTTAGTGGAAAATGACACTTTGTGAAAAAAACAATAAAAATCAATTTTCCGCTAACTTTTGACAAAAAATAAAATCTTCTATGAACTTACCATACTCCTAACGGAATACCTTGGGGTGTCTTCTTTCTAAAATGGGGTCATTTGTGGGGTTCCTATACTGCCCTGGCATTTTAGGGTCCCTAAACCGTGAGGAGTAGTCTGGAAATCAAATTCCGCAAAATGACCTGTGAAATCCTAAAGGTACTCATTGGACTTTGGGCCCTTTAGCGCAGTTAGGGTGCAAAAAAGTGCCACACATGTGGTATCGCCGTACTCGGGAGAAGTAGTACAATGTGTTTTGGGGTGTATTTTTACACATACCCATGCTGGGTGGGAGAAATACCTCTGTAAATGACAATCTTTTGATTTTTTTACACACAATTGTCCATTTACAGAGTTATTTCTCCCACCCAGCATGGGTATGTGTAAAAATACACCCCAAAACACATTTTACTACTTCTCCCGAGTACGGCAATACCACATGTGTGGCACTTTTTTGCACCCTAACTGCGCTAAAGGGCCCAAAGTCCAATGAGTACCTTTAGGATTTCACAGGTCATTTTGCGGAATTTGATTTCCAGACTACTCCTCACGGTTTAGGGCCCCTAAAATGCCAGGGCAGTATAGGAACCCCACAAATGACCCCATTTTAGAAAGAAGACACCCCAAGGTATTCCGTTAGGAGTATGGTGAGTTCATAGAAGATTTTATTTTTTGTCACAAGTTAGTGGAAAATGACACTTTGTGAAAAAAACAATAAAAATCAATTTTCCGCTAACTTTTGACAAAAAATAAAATCTTCTATGAACTCACCATACTCCTAACGGAATACCTTGGGGTGTCTTCTTTCTAAAATGGGGTCATTTGTGGGGTTCCTATACTGCCCTGGCATTTTAGGGGCCCTAAACCGTGAGGAGTAGTCTGGAAATCAAATTCCGCAAAATGACCTGTGAAATCCTAAAGGTACTCATTGGACTTTGGGCCCTTTAGCGCAGTTAGGGTGCAAAAAAGTGCCACACATGTGGTATCGCCGTACTCGGGAGAAGTAGTACAATGTGTTTTGGGGTGTATTTTTACACATACCCATGCTGGGTGGGAGAAATAACTCTGTAAATGGACAATTGTGTGTAAAAAAATCAAAAGATTGTCATTTACAGAGGTATTTCTCCCACCCAGCATGGGTATGTGTAAAAATACACCACAAAACACATTGTACTACTTCTCCCGAGTACGGCGATACCACATGTGTGGCACTTTTTTGCACCCTAACTGCGCTAAGGGGCCCAGAGTCCAATGAGTACCTTTAGGCTTTACAGGGGTGCTCAAAATTTAGCACCCCGCCCACTTGCCAGGACAGTTAACAAACCCCACAAATGACCCCATTTTGGAAAGAATACACGCTAAGGTATTCCATGAGGGCCATGGTGAGTTCATAGAAAATGTTATTTTTTGTCACAAGTTAGCGGAAAATGACATTTTGTGAAAAAACAAAAAAAAACCACAAAACCACAATTTCTGCTAACTTGTGACAAAAAATAAAACATTCTATGAACTCACCATGCACCTCACGGAATACTTTTGGGTGTCCTCTTTCCAAAATGGCATCATTCGTGGGGTCTGTCCTGGCATTTTAGGGTCTCTGCAATCATTACATGTATGGCCAGTATTAGGAGTTTCTGCTATACTCCTTATATTGGGCATAAGGGTAATGCACTGTGGGCTGAAAGGAAAAATTTACGTCAAACAATCAATCAATGTGGATGAAAAAATATCTGCCAAAAAATTTTGGAGAAAAAAAAAAAAAAAAAAAAAAAAGAGGAAGGCGTCTGCCAGGACATAGGAGCTGCCGCCCCAAAAATCCAAACCCACCAGCTCGTATGCCCTGGCAAACCTGATTTATCCATTCACACCGATCGATGTGGATGAACAAATCATTGCCAGAGTTCTTTTTTGATACAAAGTGTTTGCCAAAGCATATGAATCCCCAACACCACTCCTCGGCCCATATGCCTCGGCAAACGTATCTTTTTGACTGCGGAGGAGAAATCTCGTCCTGCAGCGCTGCATGCACCGACTTATGTGTAAGCTGACAGACGCGCATTGTTCTGTCAGGATGCACCATCAGTGCTGCAGCTGATTGGTCGGTCTGGATAGAAAAAAGAGAGAAGAAAAAAGACAAAACAATACAAAAAGGAGGAGAAGGCGTCTGCCAGGACATAGGAGCTGCCGCCCCAAAAATCCAAACCCACCAGCTCGTATGCCCTGGCAAACCTGATTTATCCATTCACACCGATCGATGTGGATGAACAAATCATTGCCAGAGTTCTTTTTTGATACAAAGTGTTTGCCAAAGCATATGAATCCCCAACACCACTCCTCGGCCCATATGCCTCGGCAAACGTATCTTTTTGACTGCGGAGGAGAAATCTCGTCCTGCAGCGCTGCATGCACCGACTTATGTGTAAGCTGACAGACGCGCAATGTTCTGTCAGGATGCACCATCAGTGCTGCAGCTGGTTAGTCGTTCGCTCGGTCCACCTGGAAGGTTATTGGATGGAAAAAGGAAAAAAAATACAAAAAAAAACAAAAAACAGGCAAGCAGCAAAGCAATTACTTCATTAACATTAATAAACTGAACTTTTTTAATAAAAACCTTAACATTGCAAACTAAACATTAGCTTCTTTGCTTACCTGTTTTTTGTTTTTTTTTGTTTTTTTTAACTTACCTCCCGAGGACAAACCTCTCCTCCCCCATGGGACAATGTGCGAAGTGCAAATCGCACAGAGTTGTGGCGAAGTACATTACGCATTTTGTCCCAAGTGAAAGGAGAGGTTTCTGGCAGCCCTGTGTATTACGCTCTCTCAAAACCAGATGTTTGGTTTCACACTGCATATTGACATATCCGGTGGGTCGAGCCCGCCGCACCGTATCGTCCAAAACAGACCTTCAGGGAATACCACAAGAGTAGCATTCGGCCTAGTAATGAACTGCGTCGCCATAGACTAACATGACTTCCGGGCCGATCGAAATTGCCACAGAAGCCACGCAGTAACGTAGGCATGCACTAGTGTTAAGTCAAGCACTTCCGGCGTAGGGGGGGACCGCAAAGTGTGACTTTCGCTAGGCATTTTGCCCTAACGCATCGCAGCAGTGTGAAATAGCACTGAGAGACCCTTGTGTGCCTACCGCTGTGTCTGTAGTTCCCTACTCTCTAATAGTGTACCTGCTCATGGTACCTCTCAAAACACTCCCCTAGGCATAGTCCAGGCTGGTCAGGGCAGCGGGGACAATAAACAGTGGTGTCACGCCTTGTTCCAGCCCTGCTGCAGACACGACAGCGTTTTCTTCGGATTCGGTGACCTGGGGTACTTGGAATCGGATAGGCGTAATGCCTTCCATGCAGCCTGCTAGTTGCATCTTGGGGTTGGGCCCGGGCACCTCCTGGATACAGGAGTTCCATAGTGATCTGTCTCTGAAATTGTAGAAACGATCCAGTTCTCCCAGCCTTACTGTAGAGAACAAAGCTGTTGTAAACTGCCAATTGAATTAAATAAAAGGACACTTTTTTATACCAGCGCCTTGTTTTGCGGGAAAGTAAATAGGGCGCTAACCTCTGGTCATTGAAGTCCACCCCTCCCATGTTGGTATTATACTCGTGGACGACAAGGGGTTTTTCAATGACCTCAGTTCGCCGTTGAATTTGGACTGTCGTGTCTGCGTGAATGGTGGACAGAAAGTAAACGTCCCTCTTGTCCTTCCATTTCACCGCGAGCAGGTCGTCAGCACTCAATGCGGCCCTCTGCCCCCGTTGAAGTTTGGTGGTAATGAGCCGTTGGGGGAAGCCCCGGCGACTATGCCGCACGGTGCCACAGCATCGGATTCCTTCTAACTTTAAGTGCTGATAGAGGGCCACACTTGAGTAGTAATTGTCCACATAAAGATGGTACCCCTTCTGGAACAAGGGTGACGCCAAGTCCCACACAACCTTTCCACTGCTCCCCAGGTAGTCAGGGCATCCGACCGGCTCCAATTTGGAGTCTTTTCCCTCATAGACTCTAAAATAAGATGTATAGCCTGTGGCCCTTTCACAGAGCTTATACAGTTTCACCCCATACCGGGCGCGCTTGCTTGGGATGTACTGTTTGATGCCAAGGCGCCCGGTAAAACGTATGAGGGACTCATCTACGCAGATTTGCTGTTCAGGGGTATAAGCATCTGCAAATTTTGATGACAGGTGGTCTATGAGGGGCCGCATTTTGTGGAGCCGGTCAAAAGCAGGGTGGTCACTTTCATGACAGGTTTCATCATCATTGAAGTGCAGGAAGCGCAGGATGTTCTCAAATCGTGTCCTGGACATGGCAGCAGAGTACAAGGGAACATGTTGTGATGGGTCTGTAGACCAATAAGACCGCAACACATTTTGTTTGATTTGACCCATGTTTAAGAGAAGGCCCAAAAAAATTTTAAGTTCGGAAACTTGGACTGGTTTCCACCGAAATGGCTGGGCAAGGAAGACATTCGGATTGGCGGTTAGAAATTGTGTGGCTTTACGGTTGGTCTCTGCCACGACTAGGTCTAAGAGATCCTGGGTGATGAACAGATAAAAAAAGTCTAGGGGCGATCCTAGATTATCTGTCATCACCTGGACTCCAGACTGGGCGGTGAAAGGGGGCAGTACGGGTGCGGCGGTATCAGGGGATTGCCAATTTGGATTTGCCAGCACCTCTGGTAAACTAGGGGTAGTACGGGCCCGTCTACTTGATGGCTGCGACTGGGGTGTTACTACACGTGCCACCGAACCAGTTTCAACTTCCACGCTGGTGCTCGCCACTTCACCAGGGTGTACGGAAGTACTGGTTCTAGGTCCAGGAGATGCTGTGCTGCCTGCCCCACCATGAAATCTCAGACCAGCACGAGCACCACTCTGCTGCCCTTGAGGCTGATCCTGCGCCACCTGCTGTCCAACGACATGGGGTGTGGTACGGCTGGCTCTAGCCGGGACCTCAACCTCGTCATCACTATCGGTCAGTGAGCCACTGCTCAATTCAGGTACAAACTCTGACCCAGATGATTCGTCGAATGGTTCGTCCCAATCGTCCTCATCCGACTGGGCCATGTACCTGAGAACCTCATCATCGGAATACCCCTTTTTTGCCATGGTGGACTGCTAAATTTAGGGGGTATTCCTCTGAGACTACCCAGAAAAAAGAGCACCTACTTAGCGAAAGGGAGTATTTGAGCGGTAGAAAGCTGTGATCACTGAGTTTTGATTAAAAAAAAAATCAAAACTGATGTTTACAGTGCACAGCTAGTGTACAGTGGTTTTTGCAGTGATCAGAAAAAAAAATTCTGTCACTGCGGTGGGGTGGGCTGAACGCAAGTGCAGGCGAGCGATCAGACCTGATCGGGCAAACACTGCGTTTTTTAGTGGATCCTAGTGACCCTAATAGATCTGACTGCGATCAGTAATGATCACTTACAGATACTATATAGTAACAATGTTGATTAGCGACAGTGATGACGCTAATTAGTGACTGTGGTGCAGTGGGCTGAGCACTAACTGACACTAACAAAGGGGCCTAGCTAACTGGCCTAACTGCTAACACTAGTGATACTAAAAAAGTGACAGTTTCCACTGATCACTGTTTTTAGATCACTAGGATAGTGACAGGGGGGTGGTGGCGAGTGGGGAATCAGAAGCAATCAGAAACAATCACAGGCCAATCACGGGACAATCAAAGCCAATCACAGGCCAATCACGGGACAATCACAGGCCAATCACGGGACAATCACAGGCCAATCACGGGACAATCACAGGCCAATCACGGGCCAATCACAGGCCAATCACGGGGCAATCACAGGCCAATCACGGGACAATCACAGGCCAATCACGGGACAATCACAGGCCAATCACGGGACAATCACAGGCCAATCACGGGACAATCACGGGCCAATCACGGGACAATCACAGGACAATCACAGGCCAATCACGGGACAATCACAGGCCAATCACGGGACAATCACAGGCCAATCACGGGACAATCACAGGCCAATCACGGGACAATCACAGGCCAATCACGGGACAATCACAGGCCAATCACGGGACAATCACAGGCCAATCACGGGACAATCACAGGCCAATCACGGGACAATCAAATACAATTACGGGACAATCAAATACAATGACAGCACAATATGACAGCACAATCAAATACAATGCACTGGGAAGGTGATTGGGGGGGGGGGGGGGGGTCTGAGGGCGATCTGAGGGTGAGGGGGGTTGATTAGGTGCCCGCACGGGGCAGATTGGGTCCTGATCTGATGGGTGGCAGACACAGGGGGTGACCGATGGGAGGTCAGTGAGTGATTACAGGGGAGAATAGATGTAAACAATGCACTGGGGAGGTTATCAGGGGGGGGGTCTGAGGACAATCTGGGGGTCTGGGTGGGTGATCAGGTGCCCCCAAGGGACAGTTTAGGGTCTGCTCTGATGGGTGGTGGTGACAAGTGACAGACAGGTGATAGACAGGTGGTCAGTGGGTGAGGCAGATGCAGTACAGTATACAGTATACAGGGGTGGGGGGCTGGGGGGGGGGTCTGGGGGGATCTGAGGGTAGGGGGGGGTGATCAAGGGACCCTAGGGGGCAGTTAGGGACCTAATCTAAATAATAGCGTCGGCAGATAGTGGCAGGGGGTGATTGATAGGTTTATTAGGGGGTGCTTGGGTGCAAACTTGGGTCTGCTGGGGTGGTCAGGGGGGGTTCTGAAGGCTGGGGTGGGCGATCGGGGGGTCTGTGGGTGTAAAAAACCTGTTCTGTGCTTGCTCTAACAGGGCTGCCTCCTCCTCCGAGATCCGTGCGAAGATGCGTGCAGAGGAGGAGGAGGCAGCCTGTATAATACACTTTGTTACGTAAACAAAGTGTATTATACAATACTATTGGCCAGATCGTATTTTTAAACCCCGCCGGCGCTGCTAATTGGCCGGCGGGGTATCGGGCAAGGTGGGCGGGACCTTTCGCCGCGGGGAGCGCGCGTCATAGATGACGCGATCGCTCCCCGGACACGCCTTAAGGACCCGCCGCCGTCAGGCGTATTGCGGTCCTTAAGGCGTCCACTTTGCCGCCGCCCATGGGCTGTGGGCGGTCGGCAAGTGGTTAAACATAATTATTTTAAAAAATGAAGCACTTTTTAATTACATCATTTTCACTGGAGTTCCTCTTTAACATTAACCGCCCCTCTCCGATGCCTAAGTCCCCATTTACACTTAATCAGTTGCTCTCTCAGTTATAACTGAAAGGACAACTGATTTTCAAAGTAATGCCCATGTTTTCCTATGGCTCAGTTTACACTATACGCATTTTAACTGACAGATTTTTCATAATGCACTGGTATGGAGAAGAAGAAAAAAAAAGCGTACCAACTGATTAAGTGTAAAATGGGCCTGTAACGATTGGTGTAGCACACAGATGTCTGATTATTTGTGATCTGCAGAATCACTAACAATACAGACGTTATACCTGATTATGTGGTGATCTGCAGTATCACCAATAATACAAGTATAGCAAATGACCCACAAGATGTGTAATGCTTGGTGCAACAGTAACTAATTGGTTAAACTTCACCTCAGCAGAGGAGCTGGCGAGTACTAACCGTACACAATAACTGACAGTTTGGCTTTACCTCACCAGAGGAGCTGGTGGGTACTGTCAATACAATAACTGATAATTTGGCTTCACCTCACCAGAGGAGTTGGTGAGTATTATCAGTACACAATAACTGACAGTTTTGGCTTTACCTGACCAGAGGAGCTGGTGGGTTCTGTCAGAAGAGCACCTTACCAGTGACAAGGGCTGACTGGTGAGTAGAGAGGCCAGGCAGGCAAAAGGTCAGCAATGAGCAGACAGGCACAGTACAGAATCGACAGGCAAGAGAATGGTAAGGTTTCAGGCAGGGTTCAGTAACAGAGTCAGATAGGCAGAAGTACAAAAACTATAATCAAGGAGCAGAGTCAGATGGTAGCAAGAGTCATACACAATATATCAATATACAGTATAATAATATCCTAGTCTTGTGTGAAATCCATGGTTTACTTCCAGATCAAAGCACACCGGATACTATCTAAGGTCTGAGTATTAAGTATAAGTATTCGCAACAGCAGACAAGTTGCAAGTGAACAACGAAGACATTTGAAGCAGAGGAGACCCCACGGCCGCGCCCACTCCAATCAGCCAATCCGGAGCGCCGTGAGTCACCTCTGATGTCAGCCGACCAGGTGGTCAGCTGATGCTCCTCCTCCCCGCATAAAGGTCCTGTCTCCACGCGCGATACGGCAACTCTAAGTGCCCATGACAGACCAGCCCTCGGCGTACTAGACGCCAGAGGCACGGGTGAAGCTCCTGAGTATGCAGGCGAGGCGGCTGAGGAAACACCCTGCATGTCCGCAGCCGTCCTGACAGCAGATGTTACAGGGCCTCACACTAACCTTCCCTCCCTGATGCCTAATACCAACCTTCCCTCTTTGATAGCAAAACCATTTTAAGGCTGTGGCTCTGAGTGCACAGCCCTGAAGTGCACCTCAACCTTACTTAAACCACCCTCTATTTACACTTAAAGTAAATGTTAAGCTAGATTAAAAAAAAACAGATACTCACCTATGGAGAGGGAGGGCCCTGGGTCCTATAGAGCCTTCCCACTCATGTCTTGGTCTCTGCAGTCCAGCGCTGTCATGCGGTAAGCAATATTCGACCAATTGGGCGGCTCCATGCTGTGCATGCACTCTTGTGCATTTTTGCACGCGCACACATGAGCATCTAACCACTATATTGGGATAGAGGAAGGGAGGCATAATATTTACTTACCTGGTGCGTCTTCCAGCCCTTAGCAGTCTATTAGGTCCCTTGCTGTAGTTCCGCTGCTCTTCAAAATGCTGTTGTTCCACCAAAAGATCATAGGCCACAGTTGTGGTCACGAGCTATTGTGCAGGCATGTCTGTGTGTCTTTTTTAATCTTGTTTCCATGGCCGGAAGCATTCTGCACTTGCACCCTTTAAGTCTTTGTGAACTGCGCAGAATGCTCCCAGCCATGAAAGCACAATCCAGAAAGGCACACAGATGCACATTTGCAAAGTCTGCAACCACAGCTGTGGTTAGGAATCTTTTGGAAAGCAACATCAGCACCCTGAAAGGCAGTGGAACTACCGGGAGGGAAAAGATAGGCTGCTAGAGGCTGCAAGATTCATTAAAAGCCCCAGTTAAGTAAATTGTATATCTCCCTAGCTCAGATGTCCTTAACCTCCTTGCCGGTTCAATTCCTCCGGCAAGGAGGCAGCGCAGGAGGGGTTTTTTTTTGTTTTTTTTTTAAATCATGTAGCGAGCCTAGGGCTCGCTACATGATAGCCGCTGAGCGGCGGCACCCCCCACCCACTCCGATCGCCTTCGGCGATCAGAGTAAGCAGGAAATCCCGTTCAGAACGGGATTTCCTGCAGGGCTTCCCCGGTCACCATTGCGACGGGGCGGGATGACGTCACCGACGTCATGGACGTTAGGACGTCATAGGGAATCCCGATCCGCCCCTCAACGCTGCCTGGCACTGATTGTCCAGGCAGCGCAGGGGTCTGGGGCGGGTGGGAGCGACTCGGCGCAGCGGATTGCGGCGGATCGGCAGTTACAAGCAGCTAGCAAAGTGCTAGCTGCTTGTAACAAAAAAAAAAATATGCAAATCGGCCCAGCGGGGCCTGAGAAATCCTCCGGCGCAGGTTACCTCGAACTGAGTTCGGGATAACCGGCAAGGAGGTTAAGGACAGGCATCGTTGGAAGGGTGTTGGTAAGGCATCGCTGGGAGGGTCTGTTAGGTGTAGCTGGGGAGGGGGAGTTGCTAGTTATGGATGAAGCATCAGAGAGGGGTGGTTAAAGTTAGGCATCAGCATCAGTTAGGCATAACTTTGGCTAGGGTTAGGCATCAGCAGAGGGAGGGCTCTGTGTGAGAATAGGGTTAGGATTAACTTTATTAAACTATCAGTAAAAATACCAATATTTTACTAATTGCTCTTTCTGGGGCCCACATTTCTCAGTGGGGGGCAGTAGGTTTTCCCAGTATGGGGCCCAGAAATTTCTGTTGGTGGCGCTGCCGCTGACCACTGTCCAACATTAAACACAGCCAGACCAGTCATGTATGAAATAAAAGAAAGCTAGTGTGCATGGACCTTTTGATATTTACTCTCCCAAAGATTCATGCTGAATTCAAATTGATGGCAAAGGTCAATATACACTAACAACTGCAGGTAACTTCTGTCAAATTATTGGTAAACACAAACTGAACTGATGTCAAATTGATATAACAGATTATGGTTTACCTGAATCATTTTCAGACTCGCCAAGATGCTTCAAGTGTTCCACCTTCGAGAAACACAATCAAAACAGAGATCGGTGTATTCTGAAGGATAACAAAATACTTTCCTACAAAGAAAGTTTAGGCATTCTCTTCACATCTCTTTCCATGCTACTCTTCAGTGCAACAATGGCTATTTTCAGGATATTTTGGAAATGTCAAGCTTCTCCAATTGTGAAAGCCAACAATCAAACTCTGAGTTACGTCCTTCTCATTTCCCTGATGTTCAGTTTCCTTTGTCCATTGCTATTCATGGGTCAGCCTTCAACTACAAGTTGTCTTCTCCAACACACAGCGTTTGGAGTAGTTTTCAATGTTTCAGTCTCCACTGTGTTGACTAAAACCTTGATTGTCATTATTGCCTTTAATGCCACAAAGCCTGGAAGCAAACTGAAGAAACTTTTGAAGACTAGGTGGTCCATAACAATGATCTGTCTCTGTTCTCTAGTAGAATTCTTACTAACAATCTCATGGATCTCATCTTCTCCGCCATTTCCAGATGTCAGCATAGACCCTGATACTGTGGTCTTGTTATGCAATGTGGGTTCAGTCATGGCCTTTTTTTTAGAAATTGGTTACATTGGACTCTTAGCTCTGCTAAGTCTGGCCACTGCATTTCTAGCTAAGGATTTCCCAGACCGTTATAATGAAGCCAAAAACATAAGTTTCAGCATGCTAATATTTCTCAGTGTGTGGACAGCATTTGTTCCCACCTATCTGAGCTCATCAGGAATCAGCATGGTGGTGGTGGAGATCTTTGCCATCCTGTCCTCCAGTGCTGGGTTATTATGCTGTATCTTTCTTCCTAAATGTTATTTTATCTTTTTTAGGCCTGACTTAAATAAAAGGTAGTTCTTAACCTACTTCGATATCTGTCTTAAAAATAAGGTTAACCCCGCTAGCGTTCAATTTCTGCAGGATTTCTGTACAAAAAGTTGTTAAATTAATTTTCGTGAAATTTTTGCTTGCATTTTACTAAAATCTCTCAAGCAAGGGTCTAGTATCCATTTTGAGTATAATAAAAATTTTCCAAGCAAAATCATGTCAAAAAATGTAATTACATTTTCAACTTTTTTATGACAAATAGAAAAATCTTCCTCAGATATGGATGAAGAAATAAATCTACAGATGCAGAAATAAATACCCTACAGTGTTTGTCTAAAACATCTCTTGTGTGGTACAACAACTAAGGGCCAGTTCACGCACACACATGCATGTCATTTACCGCCGTATGCAAAAGCAGCATTTTGATCTTTATTTTTTCCATTATCTGGAAGCAGCAGGGTCTGGTCGTACTGGGGTCCACTAGCGCCGCACTCCTGTGTCCCCTTGCGGGATGAAAAACTATGATCGCTGGAAATCGCAGCTGAAAGTCAACAAATGCTTTTCTGTATGGTTGCAGAAAAGCATTTGGACAAGACTCTGGGCAGGTGATTAAGACATCTGCCTGAACCATTTATTTATTTATTATTTATTATTTATTTATAAAGTGCCAACATATTACGCAGTGCTGGACATTAGTTTAGGTTACAGACAATATTTAGTGGTGACATACAGCCCTAAAGGTCCATACACACGCTGGTCTGAACTCTGAGTGGTGCACCATAATGACTGCCACAGCGGGGGTGGTCATTATGGTCAGACCAGTGTGACTACATTAGGCGCACAACGATTGCATGAAGTTCTGGCATGTTAGATTTTTAGCGATGCCTGAGCACAGCACAATAGCGTTGTTCTCGCTGCTCCAACCACCAGAAAGTTCTCCATTACACACGCTCATCGGTTCTCCGCTCCCCCCTTCATAGCAAAAGACGCATTATGTGCAAAGGCTGATGACACTTCTGTACAGTGTCGTTAGTGTGCTGTCTTTTTTGGCTGATGATGCCTCTGTTGCGATTCACTGGGGCGAAGGGACGACAAGCACATCTGACTTAGTGGCTTCCAGCAAGTGGGGAGGTGCAAAAAACAATGCAGTTGGGTCGTGCTTGGGCATAGCAAAAGGTCCGACATGCCAGATCTTTAGGGATCGTCATTGGACCACTGTACACACTCTGGTCTGCTGCACAACTCTTAGCAATCATGGTCATTATAGTCCATCATGGCCGAGTTTAGACTAGAGTGGCAATAAGTGTCATTCTCTGTACAATATACAGTATGGTATTAGAAAACAGAACTTACATTTTTTGTAATTTTTTGTAATGCCGCCTGTAATATGTGCCTAATGCAAGTGGGTAGGCCTGTTTTCAGTGTAGACGAGCCCAGCTCGTCAATACCACTTATAGCAAGTTTTTTTAACAATGGAAGTGTAGCTTCACTTGTCATTACCACCAGTGAAGCTACACTTCCAAAGATTTATCTGGAGGATTACTGGCTTCCCTCAACCACCATATAATAATAATAACAATAATAATAATAATAATAAAAAAATTAGTGTAGTAAATGGAAAACAGTACTTCAAATAAGTCTACTTGTTGCTATATTTGTTTGATCACATGACATGGTATACATTTAATAAAGGAGTTCAAAGAAAAGGGCACAGGAAAAAGCCAGTAGTAGAATATTGGTAAAATTATTGATATTCTACTGCTTAATCCATAAGCAAAATGTCAATTATCAGACAATATGGTAGATGCGCTCCTCTTAACACCTATGCCCTAGAATTCCTCCGATGGTGCAAACTGACAGGTGGGTCGCCACTCATATGGGTGGGTATTAGTCACCCTAAACAAAATTGATCTTTAAGAATGGCGCTCAACACTTGCCAGTACTTAACAGCATAAATGTAAACAGATTGCAAGAGAAAAGTCACTCTCTCCAGAAAAGTCCAAGCACCAGTGTCCCCAGGCAGTAACTAAATTTGCAGCTGTCACACTCCTCTGCTTTATATCAAAGCTGACATGCAGTTGCAATATTGGCAGGTATCGCTCTCACCGGATAGTTGGGCTGATTATTTACAGTCAGCATCAAACGCCTTGATATAACAGTGTAATCCCTCATGATCAGCCTCTTCCTCCTGTTAGTGTCTCAGAGACAGGGAACAGCAAATAGCGTAATACTGTATGGAGACCCGAAATCATTAGCCCTCCACCAGTAATAATAGCACCACTCCGTGCCAGAACCTTAACAGAAGCACCACCACTCTGTGTATCCAAGAGTAATAAAATTCAAGGCTCACCAGATGCCGTGGCCGACCATGACAGTCCAGCAAATCCCGTTTTTCATCAAACTTCCTAAGCTCAACCAACAACCTTCTCCCTTTATAAACTCAGACAAAGAGTATCATAGCATAACTCCGTTTAATTAAAAAGTAATAAAAAATAGTAGTGCACTCACATTTAGAACTTAAAACATGCGCATGTAAATAAAATGCAGTATCCGGACGTCCTCACCACCGCCGTGCTAGCGTCTCTCCACTCACCACGAGGCCACGCCCTACCGGTTTCATCATATGACTCATCAGGAGCACCTGATGAGTCATATGACGAAACCGGTAGGGCGTGGCCTCGTGGTGAGTGGAGAGACGCTAGCACGGCGGTGGTGAGGACGTCCGGATACTGCATTTTATTTACATGCGCATGTTTTAAGTTCTAAATGTGAGTGCACTACTATTTTTTATTACTTTTTAATTAAACGGAGTTATGCTATGATACTCTTTGTCTGAGTTTATAAAGGGAGAAGGTTGTTGGTTGAGCTTAGGAAGTTTGATGAAAAACGGGATTTGCTGGACTGTCATGGTCGGCCACGGCATCTGGTGAGCCTTGAATTTTATTACTCTTGGATACACAGAGTGGTGGTGCTTCTGTTAAGGTTCTGGCACGGAGTGGTGCTATTATTACTGGTGGAGGGCTAATGATTTCGGGTCTCCATACAGTATTACGCTATTTGCTGTTCCCTGTCTCTGAGACACTAACAGGAGGAAGAGGCTGATCGTGAGGGATTACACTGTTATATCAAGGCGTTTGATGCTGACTGTAAATAATCAGCCCAACTATCCGGTGAGAGCGATACCTGCCAATATTGCAACTGCATGTCAGCTTTGATATAAAGCAGAGGAGTGTGACAGCTGCAAATTTAGTTACTGCCTGGGGACACTGGTGCTTGGACTTTTCTGGAGAGAGTGACTTTTCTCTTGCAATCTGTTTACATTTATGCTGTTAAGTACTGGCAAGTGTTGAGCGCCATTCTTAAAGATCAAAATGTCAATTATATTTACCGATATTTTACTATGGCTTACCTCAACCTTACTTTCAAACAGGACCCTCCTTATATTGCTGCCGAACCCTTAGACCCCTCTCCGGTGGTGCCTAAACTCAAAGGAACACTTAAGTCAAACAAAAAAAATGAGTTTTACTCACCTAGCGCTTCCAATAGCCCCCTGCAGCTGTCCGGTGCCCTCGCTGTCTCCCTCCGATCCTCCTGGCCCCGCCAGCAGCCACTTCCTGTTTCGGTGACAGGAGCTGACAGGCTGGGGACGCGAGTGGTTCTTCACGTTCCCAGACACATTAGCACCCTCTATGCCGCTATATGGTATATGATACATGCTATAGCAGCATAGATGGCGCTATTGTGGCCAGGAACGCGAAGAATCACTCGCGTCCCCAGCCTGTCAGCTCCTGTCCCTAAAACAGGAAGTGGCTGCTGGTGGGGCCAGGAGGATCGGAGGGAGATGGCGAGGGCACCGGACAGCTGCAGGGGGCTAATGGAAGCCCCAGGTGAGTAAAACTCATTTTTTTTTACTTAAGTGTCCCTTTAACTCCCAAATTTCTAACTCTACGGATCCTCCCATTCTGAACATTCAAGACCTCCCTCTCCAACACCTAAGAGTAAAGATCCCCCCCGCTGATGTCTAACCCTATCGGCACCCGATAAAATAACATCTGTGACTTGTGCTGTCTTCCTTTCTTTGTGGGAAATTTCAGTCTCTCCTGTACTCTGCTTATAAAAACCTCAAGGCTGCAACCCACTCCATGGGCTTGATTCACTAAGACAAATAGCATGCCTTATCAAAGTTATCGTGCCTTATCAGAGTGGCATAGCGAAATTATGTCTGCTAATTGGCATGACGAGAGCTCCACTCGTCCTGCTCTGAGCCCCTGCGAGTTTGTAGCGCTCGCTATGCTACTCTTATAAGGCGTGTTCACTTTGATAAGGCGTGCTAACATTGATAAGGCATGCTATTTGTCTTAGTGAATCAAGCCCTATATGTTGACAGTAGAGGAATGTTGGTTAATAGTGTCAATCACTAAGGAATAAAGGTGTACTTCCCACTCTGTGATCCCTCCCCTGCTCAGTGGTGGAATAGATAAACTGTACTTGCAATTGTATCCATTGACGGTCATTGATCTCTATGTTAATGCAGGATTATTCAAATGTTGTATGCAAAATGTATGCAGCTTAAAAATGGTCCATATCTCTCCCCTTTGTACATCTCCTCATGATTTCCAGATACAAACCCAACTGCAATCTCAGATCTACACATGACCGTCTTTTGTCCTCCTCAAGAACCACCTCCTCACATTCACATATACAAGATTTCTAATGCGCTTCACTCTTTCTTTGGAATTTCTTGCCACATCACATCTGTCACTCTCCAACTTTTGATATCTTCATACGCTCCCTCAAAACTCACCTTTTCAGTATATGCTCTACCTAAGGCCAGTTCACCATTGTCCTAAGGCCAAATTGTACTCTTACTAGATAACCTAAACCACATTGCTTCTGTGCAGGAATATTGTTTATTACCTCACCTCTTGACACCCCCCCCCCCTCCATTGCTTTTAGATTGTAAGCTTGCAAGGGAAGGTCTCACCCTTTTGTGTATTTGAATTTGTTACACATTTATTAATTTTAAATGTGTCACTTGAATTACCAATTCCATATTTTGTACCAACTTTGTATTTTGTATATTGATGTATGCCATTGTCTGTATTATTATGTACCCCATGTTTGTTTCTTACTTTGTACAGTGCTTCCGAATAGGTTGGTGCTTTATAAATTAATAATAATAATAATAATAATAATAATAACAATAGAATCCCATCAAGGTAAAATGACACTGTTCCATTGTGAAGATGCATACATTTGTATACAGAATTTGCATGATTATGCATCACCTCAGACCTATTTACATTACAAGCAAAGGCACACCTCCTACCAGAAGTTCATGATAAATGTGTTTTGTAATGTTTCAGTCTGTAGACGGAAGAGGGTGACAGAAAAAGAATACAGTGCCATCCATATTCGTGTGACCAGATGAGGACAGTCACAAATGATGAACCTATTTGGAACACTTTACTGAGCTTAAGCTGTGAGGTGTCTAAGAAATAGAGATAGAAAAGTAAAATGACTTGCACACCAATACTGAGATCAAATTGCATAAAGTTTTGTATTTGAAAAAGTGAACAAAGTTTGGCTTGAGCCACAAATATACAAAGTATTACAGCTTGAGTATACACAAATAGTGGGAGCAAATCATGTGCCCCATGGGATAATAAACCTCGTCTATTAGCTATTAGCTAAAGAATGCTGAACAACAATTATCCATTTGTATAATAAACATTTGTATAATAAACAACAAACAGTCAGTAGCCAGAGTGAACAAAGGATAAAATAGTGTACAAGGTTATCCCTGAGGGGTTAATACCCTGACAGCGCCGTTTCAGGGGTTTCCCTTCGTCAGAGGGTATATGCCTGGGCTCCTTGGATGGCAGCCTCCGGCGATAGGCGATCAGGAAATCCCGTTCAAAGAACGGGATTTCCGGGAGGGCTTCCCCCGTCGCCATGGCGACAGGGCGGGATGACGTCATCGACGTCATGGACGTCGTGACGTCTAAGGGAGTCCCGATCCACCCCTTGCCGCTGCCTGGCACTGATAGGCCAGGCAGCGCAGGGGTCTAGGGGGGGGGGGCTGTGTTGCGACGCGGATAGCGGCGATTGAGCGCGGGGCGGCGGCGATCGAAGTGCTGACGCAGCTAGCAAAGTGCTAGCTGCGTTCAGCAAAAAAAAATTACTCAAATCGGCCCAGCAGGGCCTGAGAAAACCTCCTGCGCGGTTACCGCCAGGAAGGTTAAGAGCTAATATTCTTCTGATGTGTGTGTGTGTGTGCATGTGTGTGTGTGTGTGTGTGTGTGTGTGTGTGTGTGTGTGTGTGTGTGTGTGTGTGTGTGTGTGTGTGTGTGTGTGTGTGTGTGTGTGTGTGTGTGTGTGTGTGTGTGTGTGTGTGTGTGTGTGTGTGTGTGTGTGTGCGTGTGCGTGTGCGTGTGAAAGACACTGACATTGCATAGATACAGCCCTGTCTTTTGCAGCTGGCCTTTGCTGTACTACTGTGCCAGGCCCAGAACACTGTATTACCACTGTGCATACCTTTCCGCTGTATCTGTGTGACAGCATACTGTATTATACCAGTGCATACCTTTCCGCTGTATCTGTGTGACAGCATACTGTATTATAGAAGTGCATACCTTTGGGCTGTATCTGTCTGACAGCACACTCTGGTATACCAGTGCATACCTTTCTGTTGCATCTGTGTGACAGCATACTCTATTATACCAGTCCATACCTTTCCACTATATCAGTGGGACAGCATACTGTATTATACCAGTGCATACCTTTCCGGTGTATCTGTGGGACAGCATACTGTATTATACCAGCGCATACCTTTCCCCTGTATCTGTGTGACAGCATACTGTATTATAGAAGTGCATAACTTTGGGCTGTATCTGTCTGACAGCACACTCTGGTATACCAGTGCATACCTTTCTGTTGCATCTGTGTGACAGCATACTCTAGTATACCAGTCCATACCTTTCCACTATATCAGTGGGACAGCATACTGTATTATACCAGTGCATACCTTTCCGCTGTATCTGTGTGACAGCATACTGGATTATATCAGTGCATACCTTTCCCCTGTATCTGTGTGACAGCATATTGTATTATACCAGTGCATACCTTTCCGGTGTATCTGTGGGACAGCATACTGTATAATACCAGCGCATACCTTTCCCCTGTATCTGTGTGACAGCATACTGGATTATATCAGCGCATACCTTTCCCCTGTATCTGTGTGACAGTATACTGGATTATATCAGTGCATACCTTTCCCCTGTATCTGTGTGACAGCATACTGTATTATACCAGCGCATACCTTTCCACTATATCAGTGGGACAGCATACTGTATTATACCAGTGCATACTTTCCGCTGTATCTGTGTGACAGCATACTGGATTATATCAGTGCAAACCTTTCCCCTGTATCTGTGTGACAGCATACTGTATTATACCAGTGCATACCTTTCCGGTGTATCTGTGGGACAGCATACTGTATTATACCAGCGCATACCTTTCCCCTGTATCTGTGTGACAGCATACTGGATTATATCAGTGCATACCTTTCCCCTGTATCTGTGTGACAGCATACTGTATTATACCAGTGCATACCTTTCCGCTGTATCTGTGTGACAGCATACTGGATTATATCAGTGCATACCTTTCCCCTGTATCTGTGTGACAGCATACTGTATTATACCAGTGCATACCTTTCCGGTGTATCTGTGGGACAGCATACTGTATTATACCAGCGCATACCTTTCCCCTGTATCTGTGTGACAGCATACTGGATTATATCAGTGCATACCTTTCCCCTGTATCTGTGTGACAGCATACTGTATTATACCAGTGCATACCTTTCCGCTGTATCTGTGTGACAGCATACTGGAGTATATCAGTGCATACCTTTCCCCTGTATCTGTGTGACAGCATACTGTATTATACCAGCGCATACCTTTCCGGTGTATCTGTGGGACAGCATACTGTATTATACCAGTGCATACCTTTCCCCTGTATCTGTGTGACAGCATACTGGATTATATCAGTGCATACCTTTCCCCTGTATCTGTGTGACAGCATACTGTATTATACCAGTGCATACCTTTCCCCTGTATCTGTGTGACAGCATACTGGATTATATCAGTGCATACCTTTCCCCTGTATCTGTGTGACAGCATACTGTATTATACCAGCGCATACCTTTCCGGTGTATCTGTGGGACAGCATACTGTATTATACCAGCGCATACCTTTCCCCTGTATCTGTGTGACAGCATACTGTATTATACCAGCGCATACCTTTCCCCTGTATCTGTGTGACAGCATACTGTATTATACCAGCGCATACCTTTCCCCTGTATCTGTGTGACAGCATACTGTATTATGGCATCAAAAGAAACAGAATGCGTGCATCTTCCGTCTATAGCATATACATTTATTGCCAGTGTTCGACATTCAAGTGAATTCTGTGCATAGCATCATTCCATCGTTGCATATACAACTTGTAAATAATAAAGATGTGGTACCTTACAGTTCCTGGTACTAGCCTGTCAGCATGGGAGGTGGGAGTGCGGGACAGATGTGGGCCTGGCGACGGCCGTTTCGCGTCCTCCTGGACGCTTGGTCACGCCGTGTTCCACTACAGGCCGGCGCTGTTCGGCCACTGTATACATACGGGAGGATCCGCCTCCACTATGGCGTCACAGCGCCGGCCCTGATTGGAGCTCAGAATTCCACCAATGGGAAGAGGCGTGCCACGTGGGTCCCCGGGGACAGACTGGCCACCATTGATGTGGTCAGTCTGTACAGCCGTATCCCCCAGGAATTGGGGATTAAGGCCGTCAGACATTTTCTGACTCGCACGAACAGAGACGATGAGTACATCGACTTTGTCTGTGAATGCCTAGGCTTTGTGTTGAGACACAACGCCTTTCTGTTTGATGGACATTGGTACCATCAGATAGCGGGTACGGCCATGGGAACCCCTGTGGCATGCTCCTTCGCGAACCTCTTTCTGGGGGCGTGGGAGGAGTCTGCTGTGCTCTCGGACAATAACCCATTCCGCGGGCACATCAGACAATGGTCGAGATACGTGGACGACGTCCTGGTGGTGTGGTCTGGGACGGACGAACAGTTTGACGGCTTCTTACAATATATTAATAACAACACAATTAACATGGAATTCACCGCTGAGAAGAGTGATACAGCGGTGACGTTCCTTGACCTGCGAATTATGGTCAGGAACGATGTGTTGTGTTGCGAGGGATACAGAAAGCCGACAGCAACTAATTCATTCCTTCACGCTAAAAGTTTTCATCCCCAACATGTCATGAAGGCCATCCCATATGGCCAATATTTAAGATTGAGAAGAAACAATACAGATGAGACACAATTTGAAATACAGGCAGCGGATCTTACCAGGCGTTTATCTGCTAGGGGGTATGACGCCGTACTACTAGAGCAGGCGTATGCAAGGGCCAAACGTCAATCTAGACACAATCTCTTGGTCCCCAGACATAAATCGAAGTCCACGCAGGACCGCATGACCTTCACTTTTGATTATACACCTATGGCAAATATGGTTAGAAAAGCTATCTTCACTAATTGGTCGCTGATAGAAAGAGATGAATCCCTAAAACAGGTTGTGGGTGGTCCCCCGAGGGTGGCCTTCAGAAGAGCACCAACCCTTGGAGACATGCTCACAAAAAGTGAGTTTGTTTCTCCCAAGAGGGACACATGGTTAAACAGAGATATGCCAAAGGGCAACTATCGTTGTGGACATTGTAAGTTCTGCCCACGGATGATTCCTCAGAAGGGGGTTCAAGTGGGAAAAGAGTGGTTGGTGGTTAATGATTTGATCACTTGCCAAACCAAGTATGTGGTTTACGTCCTGTTCTGTCCTTGCAAACGGTTCTATATCGGTCAGACCACACGTCCTTTAAAAGAACGAGTGGGGAGCATTTAGGATCAGTTAAGAGTGGTAAAGGTTGTGCGCGTTTGATTGCTCATATGAGGGAAGAGCATAAAGGGGATGTCAAGGGCTTGAAATTTGCAGGCTTAGAGAGGATAGACAGGATGAGACGGGGTGGCAACAGGGATAGGTTTTTGCTAAGAAGGGAGACGTGGTTGATCCTACAAACTGAAGCCCTGGGCCCGTTAGGCCTGAACGATAAGGTGGAACTCTCAAGTACGCTGGACCCATGAAAGATGGGTTGGGTGATAATGTATAGGGTGACAGTCCCTGTAGAATTTTGGTCACACTTATATCTGTATAAATTGATGATGTATGAACTGATGATGTTAGGTATGAGCATTTTGCTAGGGAACATTATGAGCTCTTTTGGAATTAACATCTTGTTATCTGATAATCTTAGACCAAGAAGGATGTATATGTATGTTTCAAGGTATTGTAACTTGATATTAGGTCCCTTCCTTGTCCCATGCTATTTCCCCCTCTCCCCCCCCCCCTTCCCCCCCCCCCTTTTTTTTGCTTGTTTGGAACTAATTGCTCCACAAGTTTGAGTGACAACTCAGAGATATAATGAATGAATTTACGAAGTTTTTGCTCCCCAGTCCCAGTATAAATTTTAATGGTGTGTCACTTATGCACAATCACTAATTTTATTATTCCCCAGTGGGCGAGCTGGGGACGCTTATTTTTAGGTTACTAAAATATATGTGCCTGATGCTTAAAAATAGGGTGCCAGGTAGGGAATAAAGTACATATATTTTTTCTATATTTTAGTTAGCGCTCTCTACTGGTAAATTTTTGCCATGCATGTGGGCTCCCTAGCGATATGACATAAATACGCATGTGCTAAGGTTGAGCCGCGTGGGATGCGCGATATAGTACGCATAGCCATGCGACCAATTTTCCGCATGGATTGATCCCCGCTGGGCACCGTCCGCATCACGTAGAGTCCCCCGCCTCTTCCCATTGGTGTAATTCTGAGCTCCAATCAGGGCCGGCGCTGTGACGCCATAGTGGAGGCGGATCCTCCCGTATGTATACAGTGGCCGAACAGCGCCGGCCTGTAGTGGAACACGGCGTGACCAAGTGTCCAGGAGGACGCGAAACGGCCGTCGCCAGGCCCACATCTGTCCCGCACTCCCACCTCCCATGCTGACAGGCTAGTACCAGGAACTGTAAGGTACCACATCTTTAATATTTACAAGTTGTATATGCAACGATGGAATGATGCTATGCACAGAATTCACTTGAATGTCGAACACTGGCAATAAATGTATATGCTATAGACGGAAGATGCACTCATTCTGTTTCTTTTGATGCAATGTTCAAGTTCCTTCCTTCAACTGTTAGAGCGGAGCACACGTCTTATGTAAGCATCACACGCAGCATACAGCCTGTCAGCAACAGATTGACCACTTCGGCCACACCAAACTCGCTCAGAAACTGGAAGCAGTACACCTCTTAAAGGAGAAGTGCCACACCATTCTGTTTTCCTTTGAATAGCATACTGTATTATACCCAGGGCTGTTTCTTGGGCAGTGCGGGCAGGGCGACCTCCCTGGGCGCAGACTGGCAAGAAGAAGAACGGAGGCGCAGGCAGAAGGACATAATCGCAAATGAAACAAGAAAGAAGATTACCAGTCCTATCACTTTCCTTGACTCCTCCTGGGCTGCCTGCATCCAACGTCAAGCCGTCATCACGTCAGCACCGTGTGATGACACCTGATGCCCTGTAGCGGTACTGCAGGCTCATAGAGGAGTCAGCTTTCTTGGCTCTCTTTGCCTGTGTGTTCTCCTGATCCCTGCTTCCTCCTGGATGAGTGGCTGGTTGCTAGTAAGTAGGCAGATCTACTTGTGAACTGTGGCTGTGTGACTGTCCCTAAAGAGTAAGGGTTTCACGAGTCCACGGAGTGGGGGGGAAGGGGGCGCAATTTTCACACACTCGCCCTGGGTGCAATTTAGCCTAGAAACTGCCCTGATTATACCAGCGCATACCTTTCCGCTGTATCTGTGTGACAGCATACTGTATTATACCAGTGCATACCTTTCCGGTGTATCTGTGGGACAGCATACTGTATTATACCAGTGCATACCTTTCCGCTGTATCTGTGGGACAGCATACTGTATTATACCAGTGCATACCTTTCCCCTGTATCTGTGTGACAGCATACTGTATTATAGAAGTGCATACCTTTCCCCTGTATCTGTGTGACAGCATACTGTATTATACCAGTGCATACCTTTCCGCTGTATCTGTGTGACAGCATACTGTATTATACCAGTGCATACCTTTCCGGTGTATCTGTGGGACAGCATACTGTATTATACCAGTGCATACCTTTCCGCTGTATCTGTGGGACAGCATACTGTATTATACCAGTGCATACCTTTCCCCTGTATCTGTGTGACAGCATACTGTATTATAGAAGTGCATACCTTTGGGCTGTATCTGTCTGACAGCACACTCTGGTATACCAGTGCATACCTTTCTGTTCCATCTGTGTGACAGCATACTCTAGTATACCAGTGCATACCTTTCCACTATATCAGTGGAACAGCATACTGTATTATACCAGTGCATACCTTTCCCCTGTATCTGTGGGACAGCACACTGTATTATACCAGTGCATACCTTTCCCCTGCATCTGTGGGACAGCATACTGTATTATACCAGCGCATACCTTTCCCCTGTATCTGTGGGACAGCATACTGTATTATACCAGCGCATACCTTTCCCCTGTATCTGTGGGACAGCATACTGTATTATAGAAGTGCATAACTTTCCCCTGCATCTGTGGGACAGCATACTGTATTATACCAGTGCATACCTTTGGGCTGTATCTGTCTGACAGCATACTCTAGTATACCAGTCCATACCTTTCCACTATATCAGTGGGACAGCATACTGTATTATACCAGTGCATACCTTTCCCCTGTATCTGTGTGAATGCATACTCTATTATACAAGTGCATACCTGTTGGCTGTATCTGTATCTTAGGCATGTATCCCACTCCGGCATGCCCCACTCCAGGTGTTAGACGCCTTTAAACAACTTTTCCATCACTTTTGTTGCCAGAAACAGTCTTTGTAGATTTTAAAATTCACCTGCCCATTGAAGTCTATGACGGTCCGCTCGGTTCGCGCAAACTCAACATTTTTCTGAAGTTCGTGTCCGCGGTCCACGAACCAAAAATCTGAGGTTTGAGCCATCTCTACTGAGAAATTTCCAACATAAATATGTATGTTTTGTAAGCAAAAGGAGCATGTATCCTTGGGAAAGGGAGAAGTGGAGGGGTTTTAGACTTTTAAGCCAAACTCTCACAGCCCACAATGAGAACCCTTTGTAATGTCCGCGTACTGTTCCAATGCTGCAGGAGAGTGCCTAGGTCACACACAGAATTCTGTGATGGGAGGAAATGGTGCCTTGATAGAGCCCCAACTTGATAGAGCCCCGTTTGTAGGGGTAGGCGAGGCGGGTGTCTGAC
This sequence comes from Hyperolius riggenbachi, assembly GCF_040937935.1. NCBI lineage: Eukaryota > Metazoa > Chordata > Amphibia > Anura > Hyperoliidae > Hyperolius > Hyperolius riggenbachi. Next base: position 35,040,656 of record NC_090649.1, read on the forward strand.
CGGAGTGCAGTGCAGGAAAGGGGTGCAGCATAGGAAGGGGGAGCAGTGGGCACACTGACACAGCTGTGAAGATGGGGCTTTACTCCTCTCTCCCTCTCCTTGGATCCCCTTCTGTGTTTCCACCTCCATTTCAGAGCTTTGGCAGTGGGAAGCTGTTACATCGAACAGTCACCTCTTCCAGGCTCCATGCAATAGAGATCCACATGTCGATGGGCTTCTCTGTCTTCAGTGCCGCTCACTCTTCTTTTGTTAATGAGGAAGTAGAATAAGTAGCGCTGCAGACAGAGAAGCCCAGAGGAACATGCACCTCTATCACTTGGAGCCTGGGAGAGGTGGGTGTTCACTGTAACTGCTCCCTGCTATATCTGTCTATATATACTGGTGTCCCTAAACCTGGCTACCTATACTGGGCACATCTATAACTGACTACCTATACTGGGACAACCTATACCTGGCTGTTTTGCTTGTAGATGGCTCAGGGGTCTCTGTGCTGGATAATGCTGGCAGCAGAGGACAGAGGAAGCCTCATTAGGATCCAGATGCTTCTCTTTCCTAAAGTAAGTACTCTCCAGGGGCACTTTTTTCTCTTACAGGCTTATTTTACCATGGCAATTTTGTGACGATAGCATGTATTGGGGCTTAGCTATTAACCGCTAAAGTCGGCACAAAATTAGGCAAAATTAGGCAAAATTATGACTGAATTACACAAAATCAATTGAACTTCCATTTCACAATTACATATGGCCCTAATTACAAAAATTCACGCAAAACTTAGCGTAATCATATTTAACAGATTATGATTATCACTAAATAATGACACCCTAATTTTACTAATAAAACTTTCTCAGGATGGATTCTCGTTGATCCAACTCTTTGGGTTGGTTCATGGTGTGAGTGATTGTGCTCAGTTTGCTGAATGCCAGCGATCGGCATAAGGCTACAGCAGTGTCACCCTATGAGGGTGTTCTCACTGCAGAGTTTCCATTTTTAGAAAATCAAAAATGTGTTGCCTGTGCCATTTTTAGACCAGTTTTGTTTCTTAAAGAAATGTGCTCATTCCTTTAAAAACAGCTCTGAAAATAACTTTGCAAAATCACAATCGCTAAGCACTTAGCGATTGTGATTGCATTTTATAGTGTGAACTAGGCCTTTCTCGGGATAGATTCTCATTGATCCAGATCCAGATAAATACAGATGGGAAATTAATCATTAACTAAAATGTAAATAATGCATGTATGGAATCACAAGCCGTTGTAAAGCATGGGCGTTGCTAGCCCCAAAGATCAGTGGTACGTGCCCCGGATCTATTCTGTGGTGCCCCGGATGTCACCCAGGCAGAGTCAGCTGTGGTGCCTTAATGGCGGGTATGCTGGGAGCTGTAGTTCATCCATCGGGGGTATGCTGGGTGCTGTGGTGCCTCTATGTGGGCATACTGGGTGCTGTGGTGCCATGCAGGGCACTGTGATGCCTTTATGGGGACATGCTGGCAGTTGGGGTGCCTGAATGGGAGGTCCATGGGAGCATGGGAGCGAGTCCGCTAGAAGGTCAGGTAATGCTATGGGAGGACTGCCAGACAACCTGGCAGTAGGCCAGTCTGCCCAGCAGAAAGCAAGACCAGCCAACACAGAAGCCAGGTAACTCTGCCTAGTTATGTTTAAGTGACACTGCCTATTTATGTGATATGCTAATTTTTTTTGTATTAATAATAAAGAGGAGGCTTCAGTCAACATTTTGCTGGGCAGGCCTACTTTTACAGCTGTTAAATGGATTCTGATGATGAGCAGCATTATCGTTCAGGAAGTGTCAGCCCGACACTCGGCCCCGGTGTCGCCGGTTGTGATTTCTGTGGAGGGACCGGGAGAGGAGCCAAGAGGACACCGGGGGACCTCCTGACCTATGGTGGGCTGTAGAAAACCCCAGGTAAGTTCCGATTTTGTTTTTAACTACTCCTCAGAGACCCTTTAAGTTCATGTGAATATGGCTCCATCCATGACCACACCCACATTCTTGTGAGTGGCCACACCTATTTTCCACCTGGAGTGCCTTAAAGTGCCCCGGATCTCTTAGGATCCTAGCAACACCCCTGTTGTAAAGAAATACATTTTTTTTTTATTTGAAATAAATATATGATTTTGTTATTTATATGAATTAAATTACAATCTTATGATCAATCTCTCAATTGTGTCAGAATGTAGATTTTTTTTTTTCATTTTGAAGGAATCTACAATGTTTGCTGTAGAAACTTTAAAAAAACATATTTTACAAAAACAACTCTTTTAAATGTTTGTAAAATCTTATTTTAACTTTGGTGTGAAACACGTGTAACAAGTTGCATACAGTTATCAAGAAACATAATATTTTGCAACAGGAAAGTTAAGTGTAAAGCGCACTTGTTTAAAAATATAAAACAGAAGTTACATCTGTGCCGCTCTCCTGTGGGTATTGCCTCATTCTAACGTCTTCTTTTGCTGAAAATGCTATTCTCAGTGAGCGATAATACAATGAGGAAATCAATGCACCATGTGCTCTGCCCCGCGAGAGACTTCACTCTCCAAGGAAAGAGCTGTGCAACTCCAAGCTAATCATTAAATTGTTTTCCTCTCTGCTCTATGTATTATAACACAATGTATGTTGGTAGATATAATTGAAGGGTTACTGAAGAATAATTTCCCTCTAGAGACTCGTTAGATGAAGCAGCTGCCTGATAGCTAGTGGCAAAGTTTCAAAGTTCAATTTAACTCCAGAAGTAAATAACTCAAAACAATTTCTTTTAATACAAAAGAACAACTGTAACCTGTCCATTCAGCACTATGAAATAAGTCACAATATCCAAAGCTGGATTATCGTAAAAGCATAAGATTTAATATTATTATAGCCATAAATATATTGCTGTTACGGTGCTAGTCTATTTGAGGTGGCACAGCAGGAAACCTCATAGACAACACCCGCATGACACTTGATACCCACCCATAGCCAAAAACCACATGACACCCTCTACCCACATCCAGAACCCCAAAAAGCCTCTGTATTCAGCGCCCACATGAGAACCAGTACCCCCTAGCCAGAAATGAGGAGGGAAGGAAAGTGTGGCCACCAGTGACAGGTCCAACTGACTCTACACCATTAAATGCAGCCAGCGCTTCTTTGACTGAATGTATAGGTCAAGTGGAGGGGTTCAGGGGGGTGGCTTGGGACAGTTTAACAGCCGGGGGTGAAGGTCACATATCACTGCAGGGCAAGGGGGCTGGGGGGAAGGTCCCCACCACTTGTAGGTACTACTTTGTACTGGTTGAACTCGATGGACGTATGTCTTTTTTCAACCAGGACAGCATGGTGGCGTAGTGGTTAGCTCTCTCGCCTTGCAGCGCTGGGTCCCTGGTTCGAATCCCAGCCAGGGCACTATCTGCAAAGAGTTTGTATGTTCTCTCCGTGTCTGTGTGGGTTTCCTCCCACATTCCAAAAACATACGGATAAGTTAATTGGCTCCCTGTAGAAATTGGCCCTAGACTACAGTACTTGCACTACATAATATAGACATATGACAATGGTAGGGATTAGATTGTGAGCTTCTTGAGGGACAGTTAGTGACAAGATATATATATATATATATACACTGTACAGCGCTGCGTAATATGTCAGCGCTATATAAATACTAAATAATAATAACCAAAGTAACTATGTACTGTGCATTGGGGGTGAGGTCCCTTTTTAAGATTTGAACTGTGAGGGTGGATTTTGGATAAGAAATCCCTTGGTGCGATCAGGCCTAGTGTTGCTCATCCGGATTCCGGATATCCGAACTACCCGGATAATCCGAACCCCCCCCCCCCCCTCCTGTATATTATGGAGGGCTGCCATCATGAGAAATCTCGTCCTTGCTTGTGACTGCTCACTGAGAGACATGCTCCAGTGCTGTTGGCCTAGCAAGTGCTGTATACAGTGATAAACCTAAAACTGTTCAGTGATTAACCCCTTCACTATCACTACACTGTTGTTCTATTGTTTATTGGGTAACTAGCTTGATTTCATTCAATGACAGTCAAAGTGTGTGCTGCAGGCCTGCTGCAGCAGCTGCTATTAGGTCCTGTGTCTGTGTGTGCTGTGCACAGACCAGGCCAGCTGCTGGCCTGCTATTACCCTTAGCTACAGTATAGGTTAGGGAATAGGATTACTGTGTTATTGTGTAGTTAGTACTGCAGTGATAGTTAGTTGTTAGAGTAGTACTACTGTGTTAGCTTACTACAGACTACTGCAGTGCTGCAGTGCTGAGCAGTGTCAGCGTGACAGTTAGACAGTTAGTGTGCACTAGTGTCTTCTCCTCTGCTGTCTGTCACTCCGTGCTTATTTGCTTTAAAGTCCAACCCCAATTTTAATAAAGTACAAGTACCCCACATCATGTGGCTGAAGCAAGCTGGCGCTGGCAGTGGTCAGACTCGGAGCACCAGAACCCCCTCTGCCACTCCTGCCGACACTGAGGCCTGTTCAGGCAGCCAGTCCTCTGTGGCCTTCTCTGCTCCCTCCATTGCTTCCCGTGCAAGGAAAAACTGCTGCCAGACCCTGTTGGGTGAGTCTTTCCCTGTTGTTGGCAAGAGGTGGACATGAAGTGGCTGGGAATCACTACTCACTGCCTTACCAACCTTTACCACCACCACCACAACCTCCGGGCTCCTCCTGATTAACTATTACTAACTAAGCCACCTGGTTCACAAATTTTTTACAGCCGTGGTACCACCAACGCTACGTGCCACGTACACGTGCCACGTACAAGTGCCACGTGCCATTTGCCACATACACATGCCACGTGCCAAGTCCGGCATGCTCCTGGCACACGTTACACCTACTGCTTCTGCATTGCACTGCTCCTGCTGCCTTTGCTGCTCCCACTGCCAGGGTGCCACAGGCCACTGCTGCTGTGCTGATACCACCTATATTTAACCCAAAACACAATTGCTGCATAATTTTTTTGAGGTGTCTGGGCTGAAAACTGTCATGTCCCAGTTGTGCGGTTGGACTTTGGACACAATGTGGGATCACTCCGCCAAAGTCCCCCGGAAGCCCCGATGAGAGCGGATTTGAATGCCCGGGCCGGCCCGGAGGTTCAGGAGGACGTGGTACCACCATCGCTACGTGCCACGTACACGTGCCACGTACACATGCCACGTGCCACGTCCAGCATGCTCCTGGCACACGTTATACCTGCTGCTGCTGCACGGCCCTGCTCCTGCTGTCTTTGCTGCTCCCACCGACAGGGTGCCACAGGCCACTGATATACCACCTATATTTAACCCAAAACACAATTGCTGCATAATTTTTTGGAAGTGTCTTGGTTGAAAACTGTCATGTCCCAGTTGTGCGGTTGGACTTTGGACACAATGTGGCTGGACGACCGCTGTCTGGAACTAGAGGTGGCCCGAACGGTTCACCTGCGAACGGTTCCAGGCAAACTTTCGGTGGTTCGCGTTCGCCAGCGAAGGCAAACTTTTGCGGAAGTTCGGCTCGCCCCCATAGTGCACCATTAGGGTCAACTTTGACCCTCTACATCACAGTCAGCAGGCACATTGTAGCCAATTAGGCTACACTCTCTCCTGGAGCCACTCCCCCTCTTATAAACGGCAGGCAGCGCTGGCTATTACACTCACTCGTGTGCCTGCATTAATTAGTGAAGGGACAGCTGCTGGCAGACTCTCATAGGGAAAGATTAGTTAGGCTCTTGTAGGCTTGTTAGCTTGCTCCTGGCTGATTGTTATTGCTTAAATAGCACCCCTCAACAGCTCTTTTGAGAGCTAATGTTCTCCTGATGTGGTTTTTTTTTTTGTGTTGCCCACTGACACTGCATTATACAGCCCTATCTGTTACAGCTGGACCTTGGTAATTGCTATTACTGTGCCAGCCAGGCCCTGCCTAACTATCTATACTGGGACACCTACCTATGCCTACCTACCTACCTATACTAGGGCACCTACCTATGCCTACCTACCTATACTGGGACTCCTATCTATGCCTACCTACCTATACTGGGACTCCTACCTATGCCTAGCTAACTACTGGGGCACCTACCTATGCCTACCTACCTATACTGGGACTCCTACCTATGCCTAACTAACTACTGGGGCACCTACCTATGCCTACCTACTGGGACTCCTACCTATGCCCACCTACCTATACTGGGACTCCTACCTATGCCTAGCTAACTACTGGGGCATCTACCTATGCCTACCTACCTATACTGGGACTCCTACCTATGCCTACCTACCTATATTGGGACTCCTACCTATGCCTAGCTAACTACTGGGACTCCTACCTATGCCTAGCTAACTACTGGGGCCCCTGCCTATGCCGCTCTACCTATACTGGGACACCTACCTATGCCTACCTACCTATACTGGGACTCCTACCTATGCCTACCTAACTACTAGAACTCCTACCTATGCCTACTTACCTATACCGGGACTCCTACCTATGCCTAGCTAACTACTGGGGCACCTACCTATGCCTACCTACCTATACTGGGACTCCTATCTATGCCTACCTACCTATACTGGGACTCCTACCTATGCCTAGCTAACTACTGGGGCACCTACCTATGCCTACCTACCTATACTAGGACTCCTACCTATGCCTACCTACCTATACTGGGACTCCTAATTATGCCTAGCTAACTACTGGGGCACCTACCTATGCGTATCTACCTATACTGGGACACCTACCTATGCCTTGCTAACTACTGGGGCACCTACCTATGCCTACCTACATACAAGAAGATAATAAGGTTGTTGCTTCATTGTGGACAGAGCAAATTTGATCAGCTGGACAGTCACTGTTGTTCTATCATTGAGCTACCACAGCCCAGCGACCGTATGGCCCGGAAAACCGCCACGGCCTCCACTCTGGCCATGGTGCGCATCAGTCCAGCATGGCCGTCACTACTCAAACAGCTGTTTGCGGTGCATTACACAGTGAGTTTGGTGTGTCAGTGTGAAGCAGTACTCTAATTACACTCCCTGATTGATGTATACACATGCGAGATGTTTGAAAGCACTTTAGTCCTGCAATTTAGCATTCAATGTGATTTCTGCCCTTAAACCGCTGCTTTGCGTCAAATCCAGATTTTTCCCCGGGACTTTTGGCCTCTATCCCACTCACCCATTCCCCCCTCCAGGTGTTAGACCCCTTGAAACATCTTTTCCATCACTTTTGTAGCCAGCATAAATGTTTCTAGTTTTCAAAGTTCGCATCCCCATTGAAGTCTATTGCGGTTCGCGAAAGTTCACGCGAACCGAACCTTTTGCGGAAGTTCACAAACCTAAAATAGGAGGTTCGGGCCATCTCTAGCTGGAACCTAGTCCTGATGTTAATTTACAGCCATTTTTTTTTGGGGGGGGGGGATTTTAAGTCCCCACATAATCAATTAGTGTTTCCCTTTAAAATAACATGATGCTACATGCCTCATTTACCTTAAAAAAAGTTTTAGAAGCAATTTAAAGGCCACTTCCGATTTTCTATTCTGATATCCGAATCCGGGCGGATATCCCAGATAATGGGTTTGGATATCCGATTCTATTTGGATTCCAGAAAGTTCGGATTCGGATATCCGATTCAGATCCGGATATCTGGGTATCCGGATCCGAATCAATTCGGATTTTGAAAAGGGGTATCCGAGCACCCCTGATCAGGCCATACCAGCTTGATAACAGGCAGCTTAGTAAAAATCCACTGGAATAATAGAAAAACACAAGAAAGCACTCTAATTATCAAGCAGTTCATAAAGGCTACAGTCCTATCCAGGACAGGTCTCACCTGGATTTTGTGTGGCTGTCAGTAAGTGCCCAGCCTGTCAGCGCATATGTCCCACTTATGGTCGGGCGGAGACGCAGCCACTCGATCTCTCCATCGTCCTCAGGAGCAGTGTAGAAGGGGGTGGACCGGACTCCGCTGTTGGTGAATGTCTCCCCCAAGCGCGCAAGCCTCTCACCGCTGTTATCCACAAGTGGCAGAGCGTCCGGCGCACATAGTATGACGCCGCCCACCACTTCCAGGTCAGGCTGCTAATGGGCAATAGAACGGGGTATAGTGGAATGGACAGTGGCCAGGATAAAACAATAAAAGGTTTTGTTAATAAGACAACACGTTTCGCGGAGGTCCGCCCTCCACTTTTTCAAGTCTAAATTGTCAATATGGCGGCATACATTCTTATACACTAGTGTTCACTAGCAATTAACAATTCAGTCAATAGGCCGTAAGGGAGTCTATGTGACGTCGTCAAACCATGTGATGTAAATAGGAAATAGTTTCATGGATATGTGTCAGAATCCGCTCTGCTGGTCTTTATTCTCTGGACTGTGTTGTTTCCTATGCTGTTTGCATAGTGCAGTCCAGGAAAAAGAGACAATTCTGTCAGTTTGAAAGGCTGACTGATTTGCATCCACTTGTCATGCAAATTGCTTATCTGCTTCCTTTGAAGGTTTCTAGTATAAATTAGGGATGGTCGGAACGCCAAATTCCGATTCCGCGGTAATTCCGCATTCCGTCATGTACCGATTATAGATTCCGCTTTCCGCTACCAATTTCCGCATTCCAAGGCGGAATTTCCGCCGGAAATCGCGGAAATTCCGCCCGACTTTAACATCAATTTTCTCAAAAACTATAAGGTCTTTTTAAAAACTTTTTTTTGCATCTTGCTCAGAAGGTTCTGTTTAATAAACCCTGAAAATTTGGTGTTTCTAGGACTTACGGGGGCTTTGCTATTAACTGCTAAAGTCGGCGGATTTTTACTGTAATGTAAAATGCAGAAAATAGGCAGATGCAGATTTTCTGCATTTTACATTACAGTAAAAAAACGCTGACTTTAGTGGTTAATAGAAAAGCCCCCTTAAGTCCTAGAAACACCAAATTTTCAGCGTTTATTAAACCAAATCTTGTGAACAAGATGCAAAAAAAAGTTTTCAAAAAGACCTTATAGTTTTTGAGAAAATCGATGTTAAAGTCGGGTCGATTTTCCGCGATTTCCGGCGGAAATTTCCGTGATTTCCGGCGGAAATCCGCCTACGGCACTTGCATTAACGATTTCCGCATTCCGATACGGAAATGCAATTTCCGATCGGAATTTCGGAAATTGCATTTCCGCGGAATCCGAATGAGCATCCCTAGTATAAATGTCATTTCCTCCCAGAATTCCTTGCTCGACATAGTTCCTCATTAGGGAAACTTACCTTAGAGCCTCAGCATCTTGTTACTATATTCTAGTGTAGTTAATTATTGGGAAGTGCACTTTGCACTTTCTATAGTACAGTCAGGTTCTGTATTATTTGTACTGTTTATTCCTGTTCTGTCTTGTCCTGTCCTTGCGATTGTACTGTCACCTGTGGTGGCTGACAGTGAATCTTTTGGTCTCGCTCCTAGATTGCATTCGCCCTAGCGGTAGAGGCGGTGGATCTCCCTTGTCTGACTCTTGGAGTATAACCTTTGCTGCGGTTGCTACTGGTTACTCCTTCTGTCTGTCTTGTCTAGCACGAACGCTTGCTGTTGTCTGGGGTGAGGCAACCGATTAGCAAGCGTTCGCGTTATTTGTCTGTCGTCATTTTCCGTGTTTCATTTGTTAGTCAGGGTTGTTACGTTTTGTCACTGTTGCGCTTAACGTGCGGTGACCGTGCCTTGAACGCGCTTTGTTGCTATTGCGCTTAACGTGTGGTGACCGCGTTTAGCTAGTTTGTTATTTTTCTTGGCGTTCAGATTGTGGTTATTTGCTGTGTCTTCCTTTCTCAGTTCACGCTCTATCTTTGCTCAGTCTTGTGTTGCTGATAGCAATCGCATCTCTTGCGATTAGCTTTCTTACTCTGGTTTGTTCTGATGTGTTATGTCTGCCGTCGCTGGGTGGCGACTAGATTGGTAGACATTCACATAGTCTATCTCTGTTCTTGCTTTCTTCTGAGTTGCTACTTTGTTGCCCAGTTTTGCTCAATCGTACAATCTCAATCTGGCATCTGTGGCTGTACAGAGGACTTATCCCTCTGTACTCCACAGCACCATCTGCTGATTGGAATTCTCCTCTATAAGTCTATACTGGGTACTTCTGTGACTGTGGCGATTTCCTTCTGCTTCAGCGCACATGGTGTTCGCTGACTGGAAATCGCCCGCAGATCGTTACAATATGTATATTTTTGAGATGATAAAACATCAATTAGGAAATGAATAAGGAAATAAAATAAAGGGGAAAAGTTAAGAAGTGATCCTAACTTCTAACTGCATAGAAGGACAACCTGTGTTCAGGTCCTTGTTTTATACTACATCCCTTCAGTCAGAATTATATTTTGTTTGTATATCGTAGGAAACAGATAGGAGACAAAACTGCCACCAAAAGTCCCCACACATAGGACCCAATCCACACCTCAGTGGTATCACCACATTGATAGTTCACATCGCCATCTTTACACTACATCCAATTGAAATCGAGCCATTTTTAGTGTAATCACATAGGCGCCTGTACATACAAATACACAAAGTATACAGAAACAGCATGGAATTCATTTGTAACCATGCGCATTAGCAAATATACCTCATCTATAAAATACAAAATATATATAGAATAAATATAAAAGAATATAGAAAGTATAAACATATATATACATATATACACACATATGTATGTATTGTGACAAAGTCGATACCCAGGATGTTGTGTTGGATGGGAGGTACATTCCACCTGGGATCAGACGCTACATCCAGTAGCAGCTCCGGAATAAAAGGTTTTGGCTGTCTGTCACATGGACAGAGGTTAAAAACCTTACTTGGGTCCCGAGCTGACCAGCTGCAGAGTGGGCGGGCGCATCTGGTCGCCAGATCCTGGGTGGATCGATTGCTCTGTGTATGTGGGCTTCTGCTGGAGTCAGGCTCACAAAGGGTTAACAGAGCAGCTTTGAAAGGCTGGAGGAGGAGGAGAGAGCGAGGGTGTGACCAGCAAGGTCTGACAGTCTGCTGAGAAAAGACTTCACGTTTGTTTTCAGGAAGCTGGTTGGCTCTGGAGAGAGAGTGCAGGCTGCACGTGGAGTTTAGTTTGTTGTGGATATTGAAAGCTGAATGTAAGCTGGTGGCAAGGACTGGCCTTTTTGTTTACGTTTGAACTGTACTTTACAAACTGCCAAAAGACTGCTGTTTAAGAAGCCTGCTGTCAAATAAACTCTTGTTTGTTTTGGAAACTACACCTGTCTGTGCTGCTATCTCCCGCCGAGTACTCACCATTTGCAGCTGATCCCTCCAATATATATATACATACATACATATATGCGCCAAGGGGCGCTTACTTTGACTTCTTAGCTCATCTCCTCCAAACACCTATTAAGTCCCCCTGGTTCCAAAGTGCCCAGCTTTAATATCCAAAAGGATTCACGTCTACATAAAATCCTAAATCTCTCATGTCTATTTGTATGGTAAACCTGTTCAATAATAGTAGCTCTCAATTCCTCAAAATTCCTATTATGGACATGATTGAAATGACTGGAAACTCCATGTTTAGGTTCCCTCTTCTTAATGTTGGACCTATGTTTATTTATCCGTGTCTGGAACTTTTGGGTAGAGATGTGGCGAACGGTTCCCGAACCGTTCGCCGGCGAACATCTCTAAATCCATGGGCCTCTTACTACTTCCGGGTCGCTATGACCCGGAGTAGTATGCCTGCACTGCCCGGCGGAGCACGTCCTAGATCGCGCTCCTGTTGCCGGGCACTCTCTGCGCATGTGCGTGACGTCATGAACGACGTCACGCTCATGCGCAGAGAGTGCCCGGCAACATGAGCGCGATCTAGGACGCGCTCCACCGGGCAGCGCAGGGGTACCTCTCCGGGTCATTGCGACCCGGAAGTAGTAAGAGCCCCAGAGAGGTTTGCCAGGCGAACAGTTCAGCCCATCACTACTTTTGGGTAGTGCAACCTATGTATGAAAGTTTACAAAGGCAGGTTAATAAATATATCACATATATACTCTGGCATCAGCTTTTGATAGGGTATTCCACAGTGGTACTTGTCCCAAAAGTCATTGACCCATCAATAGTCCTGCAACAGAGACACCTTTTGGATCTACAGGCATAGCAACCCACCCTATTGGTATTACTACTGGGTCATACATCTGCAGGTGGTTGGCCTATTGTTTTCAATCTACTTGGTGCTATATGATCCCTGATAGTCTTACCCCGTCTGAAGGTATATTTTGGTGTGTTTGGTAGGACTTTTTTAAGGAAAGGGTCGCTCAGTAAAATGGGCCAATATTTGTCAAATATGGTTCTACATTCCATTGTTTGCCCAGAGTAATTGAATATGATAGGTAGGTGAGTATTGTTGTTTCGACCGTCCCCGGGGCCCTCCTGCCTTGTAGGACGCTGGAGGCAGTCTTGTTGTGAAAGTGAGGCAGCCCTCTCACATGCTGCCTCCACTAGGGTTGACGGATAGTGTTTTTCACTTAAACAGGTTTTCAAAACCATGGATTGTTTGTAGTAATCCTCGGTTTTTGTACAGTTCCGGCGGATCCTCTTGAGCTTCCCAAACGGGACATTTCTAAGCCAAGGCTTGTGGTGGGCACTGTGAAAATCCAGATAACCATTACGGTCGATCGGCTTAAAGTAATTGATTGTATTGAGTAGGGATGGTCGCTGGATTCCGCGGAATTGTAAATTCCGTGATTCTGGCCGGAATTTAGAATTTTCCGATATGACGGAACGGAATTGCTATAGGGCTAAAACGGAATTCCGCGGAAAATTTTAAAATTCCGCAGAATTTTACGGAATTCAAATTTGTTTCCCCACCAAACTGATTTCTGCCTGATAACAACTATTTCTACTCCCTTTCTCCCGGAGGGAGGAGGGTCTTGTCTTCCAGGGAATTGTAGTATTTCAAAAGCCAGCTTACATACCTCGGCTGGGAATTTAACCCAGGTCTGAGTGCGTGGTAGGTAGCTCTCTTCACCACTATACCACCACCAACACTACATGCTGAAGCCAGCCTAGCATGTATCATTATGATAAAACCAAGAGAAAAATGCTTACGGATTTGTAGCATGTCAAAAGTCAACTCACATTGGCCAGGAACAGAACCCAGGCCTACTGCTCTGTAGGTTGCTATCCTAACCATTATACCACCAACACAACACACTACAAAGAAGTTTCAGCATGTAGTGTTGGTGGTATAATGGTTAGGATAGCAGCCTACTGAGCTCTAGACCTGGGTTTAATTCCCAGCCAATGTGAGTTGGCTTTTGACATGCTACAAACTTAAGCAAGCTCATTTTTCTCTTGGATATATCATAATCGTACATGCTAGGCTGGCTTTAGCATGTAGCATTGTAGTGTGTTGTGTTGGTGGTATAATGGTTAGGATAGCAGCCTACAGAGTGGTAGACCTGGATTCTATTCCTGGCCAATGTGAGTTGGCTTTTGACATGCTACAAATCCTTAAGCAAGCTCATTTTTCTCTTGGATATATCATAATGGTAGATGCTAGGCTGGCTTCAGCATGTAGTGTTGGTGGGAAAATAGTGGTGAAGAGAGCTACCTACCACACACTCAGACCTGGGTTCAATTCCCGGCCAAGGTATGTAAGCTGGCTTTTGAAATACTACAATTCCCTGGAAGACGAGACCCTCCTCACTCCGGGAGAAGGGAGGAAGGAGAAAAAGGACTAAGGAAACAGTTAATAGGGTCTGTGGGCTACCATATAGGATAAATAAGGTTGCTTTTGCGATTATTTTAATTTTCCGGCGGAATCCAGAATTCCATGGAATTTCGTAAAAATCTGGTGGAATTTTCATAGCGACAGAATTTAACGCTGACGGAATCCGCGATTTCCGGCGGAACAGAATTTGCTCTTTCCGATCATCCCTAGTATTGAGGATCCCAGTTATGGGGTTTATCTCAATTTGAAGATCTAGTAAATGTATTATTAAAGGATCAGTCTCTAATGTGAAATTAAGGCCTAGTTCATTGGCGTTCAAATAACTAAGACATTTTTTAAGGTCCTCCAATGTGCCGCTCCACACACATATAATGTCGTCAATGAAACGGCGATGTAGGACGAGATTCGCCCGGAATGGGTTGGTCGCTGACCAAATCAATTGGTCCTCCAGCCAACCCATATACAGATTAGCAAAGGCCGGAGCGAACCTCCATTTAAGGACCCTTTGCACCACCCTGCCTGTCGCTAAGAAACAGGGGGCCCCTGACCTTAACAACTTTAGGCCTGTGGCCCTGACATTCGTTGTCATGAATACCCTGGAGAGTGTGGTCCTATCCATCCTTAAAGAGACTCTGAAGTCTCTAAAAAAAGTATTTTTATTTCACAAATATGTTTAATATCTTATCCCTAACTAAACCACCACATTCCCGCTGCTGTAAACTATCTAAATCCCCCTTAACTCGCCCTCCCTGTCCCCTGCAAAATCCACGACTTTCTTGGTCGTGTATTTTGCTGCCCTGTGTGCTTCCGTGTGAGGCAGAGCTATGAGCTGCAGCCCTGCCTCACATGCATCTGTCAGCGGTGGATCTCCGCCTCTCCCCCGCCCCTTTTAGAGAAGGAAGACTGAGTGGGGTGGGGGAGAGGCGGCAATCCGGGCTGACAGACGCGCTGAGAGGCAGAGCTGTGGCTCATAGCTCTGCGTCTCACAGAAGCGCTGCCCGGATTGCCCCCTGGGGAGTTTTAGGGGGGATTTAGATTTCGTTTACAGCGGCGGGAATGTGGCAGTTCAGTTAGGGATAAGATATTAAACATATTTGTGAAATAAAAAGACTTTTTTTAGAGACTTCAGAGTCTCTTTAAGCCCTCCACTTCGGCCCTTCTAGACCCCTACTAGTTTGCCTTCAGGGAAAACAGGTCCACCGATGATGCCATATAAATATCTGCCTGGAGCTCATCAATGACCACCTTGACAGACCAGATGTGTAGGCCAGAATACTACTCCTGGACTTTAGATTGGCTTTTAATACCATCTGCCCACACATTCTCTAGGAGGTTTTAGCTGCACTTGGAGTCCATCCCACCCTACTCCTTTGGATCACAGACTTTCTCACCAACAGACCCTAAGTTTTCAAGCTGGGGGACATCCACTCACAAGTAATGACCACAACCACAGGTGCTCCTCAAAGCTGCCTCCTGTCCCCACTGCCGTTATCCCTACACAAACACCTGCAGATCTGCGGTGGACACTGTTAAGGTCATCAAGTTTACTGATGACACCACCATTGTCTGCCTTGTTACTAAGGGTAATGTCCTGGAGTACTGTCAGCAGGTGGAGAGAATTTGACTCTGGCGCAATGAGAAGAAACTGGTGCTTAACATTGCAAAAACCATTCAGCTGATCGTATACTTCAGAAAGTCTGCTCCCATCCCACATCCTATCTACATTGATGGTACGGAGGTGGCTAGAGTACCCTGAGCCCATCTTCTGGGCAATACCATCTCCAGCAATCTCAGCTGGAAGCCCAACATCACTGCCAGAGCCGGGACAAGGTCCTCCAGCACCCAAGGCTGAGACACCAAAGTGCGCCCCTCCATCCCTGCCACACCAGCCGTCACACACTGCTTGATATTAGACTAAGAGGCGCCACAGGGCCCACAACCTCCCCAACACCTTAATATCTAAACACCAAAAATCCTATGTTCAGAGTGTGGGAAAATGTTTTGCCCAAAAATCCCATCTTGTTCAGAGTGTGTGTAAATGTTTTGCACAGAAATCCCATCTTGTGAAGACAAAAAGGAAAAACGAGAGTCCCAATAGTGTGGTATTGTTAATGTTTTATCAGATAAAGTTAAAGGGATATTACTCACAAGTGTAGGTTGCCGGCTTTGATCACTACACTCTGTGCATTAAAGTATTGTTGTTTGCCAGCTACATATCAGTAGTTATATACCGGTATTATTGGTGATTCTGCAGATCACCATATAATCAGGTATATATCTGATTATAGGAGATACTGCAGATCTCCTGATAATCAGAAATCTGTTTTTGCTAACACCAATCGTTACAGAACAGCAGACCAAAATGTCTGTGGAGGCACTATGCAGTCAAGTTGAGCTGTTAACCACGGCCGTTAACGGCCTGACCAACACGGTTAACGCTCAGCAGACACAGATCAACCAGTTGTCTGAAGTGGTGCGAACTCTTCAGACAACTAACGCATCAGTGCCATCCCCTGTGGTTATGGAACCTAGGATGCCTTTTCCCGAGAAATTCTCAGGGCATAGGTCGGATTTTCAGAATTTTAGGAACCGTTGTCTTTCCTACTTTGAGTTATGGCCTACATCGTCAGGGTCAGAAAGTCAGAGGGTTACCTTTATCAAGACCTTGTTATCTGGGGATTCACAGACATGGGCCTACAGTCTTCCCACAGGTCATGAGGCGTTGAACTCAGTTCAGGAATTTTCATTAAAACTATGGCAGTTATATATGACGATCCGGATTTAGCAGTGACCGCTGAGAGGAAGTTAAAGACCCTCAGGCAGGGGCACAACACTGTTGAAAAATACGCTGCTGATTTTAGACTGTGGGCTGTCTTGGCTAGATGGGAACAGTTTGCTTTACTGGACTGTTTCCTAACGGGGTTGTCTGATGCGGTGGCAGATCTCATGCTAAGTCACCCCGAGCCTAAGACCTTAGACGATGCAATCTCATTGGCGGTCAATATAGATCGTCGGGTCCGTTATCAGAGACAGATCCGGGGTAGACTTTCTGGGAGATCAAACCCTGCTGTAGTCTCCTCATCTTCTCCCTCTCTATCCCGGGATGAGCCGATGCAGATCGGACATTCTAAGTTGTCGCAGGTAGAGAGGAGTCGGAGACTTACGGAGGGACTTTGCCTCTATTGTGCAGAGAAGGGCCATGTGGTACAGAATTGCCGCAAGAAGGCGGAAAACTCTGCCGCCTAGGTGTAGCTAGAGGTACTACCCTAGGCGAGCCTGTCTTACCTCTAAAAGAAAATCGCCTGCTGCTCCCGTGTTCTATTACCTGGGAGAATCGAGTCTTATCTACCCAGGCATTTATAGACTCGGGCTCTGCAGCCAATTTCATAGACTCTGACTTTGCTATGAAATTGGGAATTCCCATTGTTCCCCTAGACAGACAGATTTTTGTAACTGCAGTGGACAACTCTCCACTGCAGGGGAAACAACCTCTGTCACAGACTCTTGTATTGTTATGCCGAGTGGGGGTACTTCATAAGGAACAAATACAGTTCTTTGTGCTCAAAATGGCTACTTCCACAGTGATTCTTGGTATGCCATGGCTACAGCAGCATTCCTCTCAGATAGACTGGAGTTCAGGTCAGCTATTAAAGAGTAACTGTTAGCCCAAAAAATCAAATTTAAATCTCTAGTGCAATGTTTTAATTACTTTTTAAGGGAGCCAAAAAGGCAATGCTGAAGTTAAACAGCAATCTAATTTTTTTACTGTGTAGCCTTTTCCCCAAGCTCCTAAGGAGGACACAAGGCCGCATAACAGATACTGCAGAGCATGCAGAGCATGCACATGTCTGCCCGACCCCTCTCTCCCCCCCAGGACCAGGTGCCGATGTCTTCCCGACCCCCTCCTCCCCCCAGGACCAGGTGCCAATGTCTGTCCGCTCCCCCCCCAACCCGCCCCCCCCAAGAGCCGATGTCTGTCCGACCCCCCAGGACCAGGTGCCGATATCTTCTTACCCCAAAAAGCTGACACGGAGAGAGAGCGGGAGCGGAGTACATCTACACACTTCCAGCGCCGCCACCGCAGAGCAGCCGCCGCCGAGTCACATGTGAGAGAATCACGAACAGGAGAGAGATGCACGGCGGCGGCTGCTCTGCGGTGGCAGCGCTGGAAGTGTGTAGATGTACTCCGCTCCCGCTCTCTCTCCGTGTCAGCTTTTTGGGGTGAGAAGATATCGGCACCTGGTCCTGGGGGGTCGGACAGACATCGGCTCTTGGGGGGGGGCGGGAGCGGACAGACATCGGCACCTGGTCCCGGGGGGGGAGAGGGGGTCGGGCAGACATCGGCACCTGGTCCTGGGGGGGAGAGGGGGGTCGGGCAGACATGGGCATGCTCTGCATGCTCTGCAGTATCTGTTATGCGGCCTTGCGTCCTCCTTAGGAGCTTGGGGAAAAGGCTACACAGTAAAAAAATTAGATTGCTTTTTAACTTCAGCATTGCCTTTTTGGCTCCCTTACAAAGTAATTAAAACATTGCAATAGAGATTTAAATTTGATTTTTTTGGGCTAACAGTTACTCTTTAAGCTGGTCATCTCACTGTCATCATCATTGTCTGGAGAAGGTTGCTGTTTGTGCCACCAAGGTTCAAATGGAGGGTTTGCCTGCACATTATAATGACTTCATGGACGTATTTTGTCCCAAAGCCGCCGATAAGCTTCCGCCACACAGAAGTTTTGACTGTGCCATTGAGTTGAGGTCAGGTTGTATGCCCCCTAGAGGCCATCTGTATAACTTGTCTGGCCCTGAGAAACTCGCTATGCAGGAGTACATCAAAGAAAATTTGGCTAAAGGGTTCATCCGTCCTTCACAGTCTTCGGCCGGAGCAGGTTTCTTTTTTGTACAGAAGAAGGACGGTAGGCTTCGACCATGCATTGATTACAGAGGGTTAAACATGATTACTGTCAAGAATCTTTATCCACTCCATTTAATCGATGATTTGTTCTCCCAGGTTACTAACGGCAGTATCTTCTCTAAGCTTGATCTCAGAGGGGCATACAACCTGGTCCGCATAAGGGATGGTGATGAATGGAAGACGGCCTTTAACACGCCCGACGGGCACTACGAGTATTTGGTGATGCCCTTCGGGTTGTGTAACGCGCCAGCCGTCTTCCAGGAGTTGATCAACGAGCTTTTCCAGGAGGTTTTAGGGCGGTTTGTCCTCGTTTACTTAGATGACATACTCATTTTTTCACCTAGTTTAGCTGAACACAGGGAACATGTGAGATATCTGTTAAGAAAATTGAGACAGAACTCTCTATATGCAAAACTAGAGAAATGCCTTTTAGAGGTTTCTGAAGTCCCCTTCTTGGGTTATGTCGTTTCTACTGCTGGTCTCACCATGGACCCCAGAAAGGTATCGGCTGTTCTGGAGTGGCCACAACCTTTAGGGTTAAAGAGACTCTGAAGCGAGAATAAATCTCGCTTCAGAGCTCATAAGTAGCAGGGGCACGTGTGCCCCTGCTAAACCGCCACTATAGCGCAGCTTAACGGGGGTCCCTTCACCCCCAAAGCGACCACTGCAACACTTGGTCGCAGATTTATTGCTTCCTGGAGGCAGGGCTAACGGCTGCAGCCCTGCCTCCAGTCGCGTCTGTCAGCGGCGCATCGCCGCCTCTCCCCCGCCCCTCTCAGTGAAGGAAGACTGAGAGGGGTGGGGTAGAGGCGGAGATACGCGCTGACAGACGCGCGTGGGGCAGGGCTGCGGCGGTTAGCCCTGCCCCAACCAGGAAGCGCTCCCCGGGTGTATCGAGGGGGATTTGGGGGTGAAGGGACCCCCGTTAAGCCGCGCTATAGCGGCGTTTTAGCAGGGGCACACGTGCCCCTGCTATTTATGAGGTCTGAAGCGAGATTTATTCTCGCTTCAGACTCTCTTTAAAGGCACTCCAGAGGTTCCTCGGATTTGCTTACTACTATAGGAAATTTATTAAAGGATTTTCCTGTGGTGTCACCCCTTACGGAACTTACCAAAAAGGGGGCTGACACTTACAATTGGTCGACAGAAGCACATGCTGCTTTTGCAACTTTGAAAGAACTGTTTTGTTCCGCTCCCATTTTGTGACATGTTGATATCCATTTTCCCTTTATAGTAGAGGTGGATGCATCTGAAGTAGGGGTTGGGGCTGTACTGTCTCAACACTCAGGTCTTCAGGGCAGATTGCACCCGTGTGCTTTTTTCTCTCGGAAATTCTCTCCTGCCGAGAAAAAATACGATATTGGGAACCGAGAGCTCTTGGCAGTCAAACTCGCGTTTGAGGAATGGCGCCATTGGCTCGAAGGAGCGGAGCATAGGATCACGGTCTATACAGACCATAAGAATTTAGAATATATCGAGGGGGCCAAGAGACTTAGTCCCCGACAAGCCCGTTGGTCCTTGTTTTTCTCGAGATTCAGGTTTGTCATCACTTACAAACCAGGAAGTAAAAACATCAAGGCAGACGCCTGAGACAGTACAGCCACCAGCCCCAGAAAATATCCTGCCCGATAAAATTGTCATTGCAGCCACCGACACTTGGGAGGATTGGTTGTCTGCATTGGATCCTTACCAAAGGGATATTCCAGAAGGGAAACCTGAGGGGGTACTTTTCGTCCCTATGCAGTTCCGCTTGCAGATTTTGCAGTTGTTTCATGCACATAAGAATGCAGGACATCCTGGATTCCTGGGGTGGCTAGAACACAGGACTTGCTCTCTAGGTGTGTTTGGTGGCCGTCCATAGGAACAGACTGTAAAGAGTTCATCAGGGATTGTTCGGTTTGTGCCAGGAACAAACCTTTCAGACAGGCTCCAGTGGGCACACTTCAGTCTTTGCCGGTACCTGAGCAACCATGGACCCATTTGTCTATGGATTTTGTGGGTGAACTCCCCAGTTCAGAGGGCAAAACTGTTATCTGGGTGGTAGTTGACAGATTCAGCAAAATGGCCCACTTTATCCCATTGGACGGACTCCCCTCAGCTCAGGAACTGGCATATCTCTTTATCCATCACATCTTTAGGTTGCACAGTATACCAGAAAATGTGGTGTCAGATAGGGGAGTCCAGTTCGTGTCCAAATTTAGGAAAGCATTTTGTCATCATCTTGGAATGAATTTGTCATTCTCTTCAGGCTACCACCCACAGACTAACGGGCAAACCGAGAGAGTCAATCAGTCACTTGAGCAATTTCTCAGGTGCTATGTGGCTGATGCTGAATTGGAATGGGCGAAGTCCCTGCCATATGCGGAATTCACACATAATAATCTGAAAAGTGCCTCTTCTGGATTCTCCCCCTTTCAGGTGGTCTCAGGCAGATCGCCTAACTTCTCCCCGTTACCTGTAGTGTCCTCTTCTCTCCCTGCAATGGAAGATTGGCAGAGATCTTTAAGGGACATCTGGGCTATAGTGAAAAGGAATTTGGAAAAGGCTTTTCAGACCCAGAAAAGACATGCTGATAAGAAACGGTCTGCAGAGTGGGAGTTTGTTCCTGGGGATATGGTATGGATTTCTACATGGCACCTGGCATTGAAACAGCCCTCAGCCAAGCTAGGCCCTAGGTTTATAGGCCCATATCCAGTATCCAAGAGAATTAACAGTGTGACCTATGTGATCGCCCTACCTTCCAGTATGAGGTGTGGGAAGTCTTTTCAAGTGTCTCTGTTAAAGCCTGCAGTGCATGTGGATTCCTCCCCCCCCCCCCCTGTGGTGATTGATGGAGAACCCGAGTATGAGATTGAGCAGATATTAGATTCTTGTAGGGTGCGCAACTCTATTCAGTATCTGGTGCACTGGAAGGGGTATGGGCCGGAGGAAAGATCTTGGGTGCCAGCTCATCGCATGCATGCGGAGGAATTGAGGAGAAGTTTTCATGAACTACACCCTGAGAAACCGTGTGATACGTGTCCGGAGTCCACGCCTCAAGGGGAGGGGTACTGTAGGGGGGGTACTGTAATGAATAGTAATGTGTCAGCTGCGGTGGATAGCAGTACCACCGCAACTGCTTCGGATCCTCTGCCTGCCAGTCTCCCGATACCTCGGGCGTCTAGCACGCCGAGAACTTGTGTGAGGAGTAGGCACATGACGGTTGTGGTGGACGGCGGGTCCACCACTGTATTGTAAGTGGACTGTTGAAGGAAAATAACTTACTCAATGAGACTTCTCCAATGTGTGCCAAAAACATAGAAATCTTTATTTACTCAGCTGAGGACTTTTTCACATGCCAGCATACAGAACCCAGTTTTAACACACATTCGCTCAGCAGGGAAAAGGTGACTTCTCCCCCCTGTGTTTCATCTTTTAAACCCTAGTTAATATGTTAAAATATTCCTCCCTCCGGGCAGTCTGTTCTGGTATGAGTCCAATCAATTTTCATGTCAAGATGACTTAGACCTCCTTTATGGGCAGGATCACCTTTGTCCTTCAGAAGACTTCCTGAAAGTTAACTTTCACTTTCATGCTTATTCTTTGGAATGACCTCAGAAGTACTTGAGATTCGTTTCTCCAAAATGATCTCAGAGGTAAGGTAACCCTGCCTCCAGAGTCCGGTTCAAACTGGCTCTCCTTTGTCTCCAGAGACTGGAATTCCACTGCAAGGACATAATAAGCTGTGCACAGTAAATAGCTCAGGAACATGTATTCATTCAGTAATATTGTGATAACTCTTAAGGTAATCATGATAATCATATTATTTAAAGTGTCACTCTAGCACACTAGTCTGATTACATGAATGCGGTTCTTATAGCCACGTGAGAATACAAAGGATATACCATATGATTAATAATAAATCTTAACAAATTCTTTCCACAGGACGGCGTTGCAGGAAGTGACGTCAGTGGAAGAGGTGAGTGATCCCCGCCGCTCTCTTAATAGTAGCGGATGCTACTTAACTTTTTAAAGCTGGAGGGGAGCCGAGGTCGGGGGACCCAGGTGAAGGAGGGGAGGGTCCATCCCCCCTCCCCGCCGCTAGGCCCAATACTCCCTTCCTGCCCGATATCCCTCCAGCTCTGCTGCCCCCCACGGCTCGGGTCCCCATAGACTTCAATAGGGTTCAGTGTTCGGCCGAATATACCGAACATCTGGACAATGTTCGCCCGAGCTAATCGATTGAAATGAAATGTGTACACACTTTTAATTATGATTGGCCAAAAATATGGTATGTACATTAACCATGGAAACTATCCGTACACTTTACTTATCTACTTATGCAATTAATGAATTATAAAAATAGGACAGAGGCACTGGCTGCAGCCATAAGGTTATTTATTTATTTTATGATAGTTAACATTTGCAGGCCACAGTCTAGCCTGGGCCACCTCATGTTTCTCTTTCAAAAGCTTCTATCCCAGCAAAATTTGTTATTAACAGGAACTCCGAAGATCTGAATTTCACAGAAAGTGACAACACCATTTTTTCCAGGCAAGGCCACGTTCACGTATCGTCCCTGCATCCCATTACAGTGGAAGGTTTCTGTAGCTCCACCTGATGTGGATGTTATTTTGGCACATCTAAAGAAAAGCAAGAACATGAAGAAAATCAAAATAAATAAGAGGGAAAGCAGTGCATAGAATGTGATGCAGAGTACGCAGCAGTATCCAACATGTGGAACTTTTCTATAAAAACGGCTTATATCTCTTCATATGATCACTATTACTATAGCTATAAACTGACAATGGTTTGTAAATAGGTCACTCTTTTAACCCTTGCTTACCCACAGTTCATACTTATTGAGTGCTATAATCACAGTTATCGTATCATTTTTATCAGGCTCATGATTTATTGTCCATATTAACCACACTGGTTTTTATAATTTCTCCTGTTTTTTTGCAAACTTTTGTACCTATGTTTTGTATATGAACGAACTGGATATTGTTGGTGATTTTTTTTTTTTTTTAACAATTTAAAGATATATTTCATGTGTGTAATTTTTGTACTACTAGTGTTTGTATACCTGTTCTTAGCCCTCTGTCCTATGATCCCTTTCTTCCCCATTTCTCTTTCTCCACTGATTGCCTGATGAAGCGGGAATTTGCCAGTAAAACGCGTTGCATACTGGATCTACAATTAAATGTCATTTTTTATGATTAAAATAATGAATCCTTGTCTGTTTTTTTCGTGAGGGAGATAAGTCCACCAACTTCCCCCTTTTAAACCGTTTATATATGTTTTGTGTGCATTTTTGTGTGCAGGATCTTGCAAAGATTTTTATCTGTTATCTGTTATCTGTTTTTACTCTTTTTTGGTGCCTCTGTTAAAAGCATTTGCATTTAACATGTAGAACAGAGATGGGAGTGGATCTATAAGGTTCACAAACATCTGGGCAGCATTTTGTAAGCTTTGAGCTCAGAGCTGGTCCCTATTTTATTAATAATATATATATTATTTGTTGTTTTTACAATGAGCATACATTCAATGTAATGTTATGTTACATGCAACTATGAAATATGGACACAAAGATTAGTAAAATAAAAAGTAGCATGTTTCACAAAACTAAAGAAAGTAATGCCTGATGCATCAGTTCATAGATCCCAATTTCCTCCTCAGCAACCTCTAATGTCTGCTCACTCCAGCCCCTCCCCTCTCCTTTCTCATCTGAAGCCATGATAGGTTATTAGTCTGCAGGAAGGTGTGGCTTCTGCTGATACAGCAATCACCTACCCCCTTCCTTCTAATTTCATTAGAGTGGGAGTATTTCAGGCTGAATGGGTGTGGGCAGGTACAGTAGCTGTCAGATCAACAAAACTTTTCTTTAAAGAGACTCTGTAACAAAATTTCAGCCTCATTTCTTCTATCCTATAAGTTCATATACCTGTTCTAATGTGGTCTGAATTACTGCAGCCTATTCTACTGTCTATGTAATATATCTAATCTTCTTTGTCAAGATTTGTCAAACCAAGGAGGAATGGGCTGCATCTGTTATAATGAATATAAGTTATGCATGCCCCCTATGTGTTCTTTGTTTAGGCTACATACACACTTGAGATAAAAGTCTTTGGAAAAGGGAAGATCACAGACCAATGTTACCCCCTTCCGTGTAGTATGAGAGCCATACTCTACACAGTCTATTCTATTGAGCTGAACTCCCCATCAGATAAAATTCTTTGCAAGTTGCTGCACACAAAGATGCTGTACACATTCAAAAGATCATTATCTGCAAAAGATCTGTTCCTGCAAAAGATCCATTCCTGCAAAATGCATTCATAGTCTATGATATCTGCAGATCCTCATACACACCTTGTTTAACAGACATTCATCTACAGATCAGACAATCATCTGCAGATCTGAAGATCCATCCTGGTGGATCTGATCTGAAGATGAATGACTGTGAAACAAGGTGTGTATGATGATCTGCAGATATCATAGACTATGAATGCATTTTGCAGGGACAGATCTTTTGCAGGAACAGATCTTTTGCAGATACTGATTTAACACTTTTGAATGTGTACAGCATCCTTGTGTGCAGGATCTTGCAAAGATTTTTATCTGATTGGGAGTTCAGCTCAATAGAATAGACTGTGTAGAGTATGCTCTCATACTACATGGAAGGTGGTAAATTGGTCTGATATCTTTCAGAAATCTTTCAAGTGTGTACACACCATTACTCCTCACTCTCTGCTTGTCAGCTTGTCTGTGATGCAGTTTGTGAGCCTGAGGGAGGAGGGAGATGCCTGTCACATGCTGAGAAACTGAGGGGGAGGGAGATGGGAGATGCCTGTCACATGCTGAGAAACTGTGAGAATCCCAGACTGGAGTGCATATAATTCACTATGTAATAAAAACTTGTAGTATACTGCAACATGATATATATACATATATATATATACACATATATACACATATATATATATACATACATACATACATACACACATATATATATATATATATACACATATATATATATATACACACAGATATATATATATATATATATATATATATATATATATATATATATATATATATATATATATATATATATATATATATATATATATATATATATACACACATATATATATACATATATCTATACACACACATATATATATATATATATATATATATATAAATATATACAGTGGTGTGAAAAACTATTTGCCCCCTTCCTGATTTCTTATTCTTATGCATGTTTGTCACACTTAAATGTTTCTGCTCATCAAAAACCGTTAACTATTAGTCAAAGATAATATAATTGAACACAAAATGCAGTTTTAAATGATGGTTTTTATTATTTAGTGAGAAAAAAAACTCAAAACCTACATGGCCATGTGTGAAAAAGAAATTGCCCCCTGAACCTAATAACTGGTTGGGCCACCCTTAGCAGCAATAACTGCAATCACGCGTTTGCGATAACTTGCAACAAGTCTTTTACAGCGCAATGGAGGAATTTTGGCCCACTCATCTTTGCAGAATTGTTGTAATTCAGCTTTATTTGAGGGTTTTCTAGCATGAACCGCCTTTTTAAGGTCATGCCACAACATCTCAATAGGATTCAGGTCAGGACTTTGACTAGGCCACTCCAAAGTCTTCATTTTGTTTTTCTTCAGCCATTCAGAGGTGGATTTGCTGGTGTGTTTTGGGTCATTGTCCTGCTGCAGCACCCAAGATCGCTTCAGCTTGAGTTGACGAACAGATGGCCGGACATTCTCCTTCAGGATTTTTTGGTAGACAGTAGAATTCATGGTTCCATCTATCACAGCAAGCCTTCCAGGTCCTGAAGCAGCAAAACAACCCCAGGCCATCACACTACCACCACCATATTTTACTGTTGGTATGATGTTCTTTTGCTGAAATGCTGTGTTACTTCAACGCCAGATGTAACGGGACACGCATCTTCCAAAAAGTTCAACTTTTGTCTCGTCGGTCCACAAGGTATTTTCCCAAAAGTCTTGGCAATCATTGAGATGTTTTTTTTAGCAAAATTGAGACGAGCCTTAATGTTCTTTTTGCTTAAAAGTGGTTTGCGCCTTGGATATCTGCCATGCAGGCCGTTTTTGCCCAGTCTCTTTCTTATGGTGGAGTCGTGAACACTGACCTTAATTGAGGCAAGTGAGGCCTGCAGTTCTTTAGATGTTGTCCTGGGGTCTTTTGTGGCCTCTCGGATGAGTTTTCTCTGCGCTCTTGGGGTAATTTTGGTCGGCCGGCCACTCCTGGGAAGGTTCATCACTGTTCCATGTTTTTGCCATTTGTGGATAATGGCTCTCACTGTGGTTCGCTGGAGTCCCAAAGCTTTAGAAATTACTTTATAACCTTTACCAGACTGATAGATCTCAATTACAGTACTTTTGTTCTCATTTGTTCCTGAATTTCTTTGGATCTTGGCATGATGTCTAGCTTTTGAGGTTCTTTTGGTCTACTTCTCTGTGTCAGATAGCTCCTATTTAAGTGATTTCTTGATTGAAACAGGTGTGGCAGTAATCAGGCCTGGGGGTGACTACAGAAATTGAACTCAGGTGTGATAAACCACAGTTAAGTTATTTTTTAACCAGGGGGGCAATCACTTTTTCACACAGGGCCATGTAGATTTGGAGTTTTTTTTCTCACTAAATAATAAAAACAATCATTTAAAGCTGCATTTTGTGTTCAATTATGTTATCTTTGACTAATAGTTAACGGTTTTTGATGAGCAGAAACATTTAAGTGTGACAAACATGCAAAAGAATAAGAAATCAGGAAGGGGGCAAATAGTTTTTCACACCACTGTACATACTAGCCGACCCGCGGCATAGCATACGCCGCATAAGGTGGGAATTGGGCACAGCGGCTGTCTCCCTCACCTGGGTCTCCCATGTGCGCTCCCCCTCCAGCTTAAGCTCAGAAGGACCCCCCTCCCTCATCTGGGTCCCCCATCTGCGCTCCCCCTCCAGCTTAAGCTTAGAAGGACCCCCCCTCCCTTACCTGGGTCCCCCATGTGCGCTCCCCCTCCAACTTAAGCTCAGCAGAACCCCCCCTCCCTCACCTGGGTCCCCCATGTGCGCTTCCCCTCCAGCTTAAGCTCATCGGGAACCCCCCCCCCCTCACCTGGGTCCTCCATATGCGTTCCCCCTCTAGCTTAAGCTCAGCAGGACCCCTCCACCTCCCTCACCTGGGTCCCCCATGTGCGCTTCCCCTCCAGCTTAAGCTCAGCAGCAGCCGCCGCTATTATTAAGAGGCAGCAGGTGGGGATGACTCACTTCTTCCGCGTTCCAGCGTGTGTTCCACTGTTGTGACTTCCTGCAATGCCGCCCACTATATTGTAAGTGGATGGCATTGCAGGAAGTGACAACAGTGGAACGCACGCTGGAACGCGGAAGAGGTGGGTCATCCCTGCTTACTGCCTCTTACTAATAGCAGCGGCTGCTGCTGAACTTAAGCTAGAGGGGGAGCGAAGATGGGGGACCCAAGTGAGGGAGGGGGGGTCCAATCCTCCTCCCTGCCGCTGTGCCCAATATCCCCTTCCTGCCCGCTACCCCCTCCAGCTCAGTGGCAAGTCTAGGACCGCCCCTGGGGGCAGGGCGCTACTTAATAATAATAAAAATCCAAGCATTTATATAGCGCTTTTCTCCTGTCAGACTCAAAGCGCTCAAGAGCTGCAGCCACTGGGACGGGCTCAGGAAGTCACCCTGCAGTGTTAGGAAGTCTTGCCTTGAACTCCTTACTGAATAGGTACTGACCCTAGACAGGATTCGAACCCTGGTCTCCCATATCAAAGGCAAAGGCCCTTAACCAGGACTCTATTCAGCCACTTCTACTCTTCTTCTTGCTTGGACCGGCCCTGGGGGCAGGGTGCTACTTCTTCTTCTTGCTTGAAGGTTGAGGCGCTTACTCTATTATATATATAGATGTCGGTGTATATACAGTGTATATATATATATATATATATATATATATATATATATATATATATATATATATATATATATATATATATATATATATATATATACACACATACATATATATATATATATACACACATACATATATATATATATATATATATATATATATATATATATACACACACACACACACACACACACACAGTATATACACAAACATCACTTCCTGGTTAGCAGCCATGTTTTTTCTTTGTAAACGCTGCCTAAAACTGGTGATTACAAGCCGGGATCGCAGCGGGGAGCGGCGGAAATGGCACCTGAGGGATCTAGGAAATCACATTGGTATGTTTTTTCATTGTACAAATCGGACAATACAGATTCTCTTTAGTGTCTAATTCATTTAAAAATACAAAACATATGCATGAACTGGATACTTTTCCACCTTATCTGTATTCCAGAACAGACAACAGCTGGCTAGCTTGGGTTTCTTTTAACCTAACCCTAACCTCCTTCCTTAACCTCCTTGGCGGTAATCCCGAACGTAGTTCGGGGTAAGCCGCCGGAGGGTGCCGCTCAGGCCCTGCTGGGCCGATTTGTTTAATTTTTTTTTTGCTGGACGCAGCTAGCACTTTGCTAGCTGCGCCAGCACCCCGATCGCCGCCGCCGCGCGCCCGATCGCCGCTATCCGGTGCGGCGCGCGCCCCCCCCCCCCTCCAGACCCCGTGCGCTGCCTGGCCAATCAGTGCCAGGCAGCGCCGAGGGGTGGCCCGGGACTCCCAATGCTTGGCGGGTGACGTCATCCCGCCCGTCGCCATGGCGACGGGGGAAGCCCTCCAGGAAATCCCGTTCTTTGAACGGGATTTCCTGATCGGAGATCGCCGAAGGCGATCGAAGAGGGCGGGGGGATGCCGCTGAGCAGCGGCTATCATGTAGCGAGCCCTGGGCTCGCTACATGATATAGGGGAAAAAAATTTAAAAAAAACTGCTGCGCTCCCTCCTGGCAAATTTTTTTATAACGCCAGGAGGGTTAATGTGAAACTCTTCTTAATACATGATCCAAGCATCCCCTAGTTAACCTTTACTCCTTCCTGGTGCTTAACCCCCTCCCCCCTCCCCCCTCTCCCATCCCTCCCCTTAGCCAACCTCCACTTCAGGACTGCCCTTAGTAAAATGAACTTCCCTTATATGAAAGCTAAGTTTCTGACACATAGTAGATTTGTACTACAGCATTCTCGCACATTCTCAGCTAACACCTTCTGGAGTGAATTAGGAGTGTTGGTGATTGGCTCCTGATCACCTGATCACTAGGATTGCATAATTATCACATTTTCTCTTTTAAAATCTTAATTTCCACCTCTATTTAGTGCCCCTGCAGTGTACCTAAAAATAAAACATCTACATCATTTTGACATTTCTGGATAGAAATCATATGGAACAATCCATTTCTAAAAGTCTTACTGCTGCAAATCAAAATATTTACATATTTTTGGTGGAAAAATGTAGAAAATTCATGTTTTTCATGTTTTCATTTTTTAAGTATAGTTTGTCTTAAAAATAAATAAATACAGATTTATTGTAGTTAACTAGTATCAAAAGAAAGCCCTATTTGTCCTGAAAAAAAAAAGAAGTCTACATGTGTTTGGGTAGACTAAAAATTGCTTGCGATCTTTTAACTTTCGCAAATGCACTGCAGAAGTTAGAAAATTGACTTGGTCCTTAACCACCCTGGCGTTCTGATTAAATCGCCAGGGTGGCTGCGGGAGGGTTTTTTTTAAATAAAAAAAAAACTATTTCATGCAGCCAACTGAAAGTTGGCTGCATGAAAGCCCACTAGAGGGCGCTCCGGAGGCGATCTTCCGATCGCCTCCGGCGCCCAGAATAAACAAGGAAGGCCGCAATGAGCGGCCTTCCTTGTTTTGCTTATATCGTCGCCATAGCGACGATCGGAGTGACGTCATCGACGTCAGCCGACGTCGTGACGTCAGCCGCCTCCGATCCAGCCCTTAGCGCTGGCCGGAACTTTTTGTTCCGGCTACGCTGGGCTCAGGCGGCTGGGGGGACCCTCTTTCGCCGCTGCTCGCGGCGAATCGCCGCAGAGCGGCGGCGATCAGGCAGCACACGCGGCTGGCAAAGTGCCGGCTGCGTGTGCTGCTTTTTATTTCATTAAAATCGGCCCAGCAGGGCCTGAGCGGCAGCCGCTGGCGGTGTTGGACGAGCTGAGCTCGTCCAGACCGCTCAGCTGGTTAACCATTTAAGCTGCCCGGACGTGATCCTCACGTCCGGGCGGCTGCTCTGCTGCAGTGCCGTGAATCGGTGCACTCCCGTGCGCGATCGTGGGCGCGTCCCCGTGCCGTTCCCACTCACTGATCTAATTCCCCAGCAGAAAAACTGACGGTCTCTTAGCAGAGGCCACGGTCTTTATATAAAAAAAAAAGTTTTCTGTCCACCTTATGCTTCTGGGAAGCGGGAAGGACATAAAAAAAACCTCAATGTGGCCATCTTGTGGCCAAATAGTAAAACTACATCTACATATATTTTTCAAGGCAATTTACACACATTATAACTTTTAAAATTAACTGTTTATTTCCCACACCAAAAAAATACCCAATTAAAATTTTTAATGGAAAAATAAAATACAATAAAAAAAAAATCCGAAATAGTTACCTAAGGGACTGACATTTTTAAATATGCATGTGAAGGGGGTATACTATAAACATTTTTTTAATTATAAGCTTTTAAAAATACTAGTGATGGACGCATAACTGAAAAAATGTACCTTTATTTCCAAATAAATAATTGGTGCCATACATTGTGATAGGGACAAAATTTAAATGGTGTAATAACCGAGACTAACGGGCAAATAAAATACGTAGGTTTTAATTATGGTAGCATGTATTATTTTAAAGCTATAATGGCTGAAAACTAATAATGATTTTTTTCCATTTAGTTCGTAAGATTCCTGTTAAAATGCATTTATAAAAAAATAATTCTTAGCAAAATGTACCACCCAAAGAAAGCCTAATTAGTGGCAGAAAAAAAGATATAGATCAATAAATTGTGATAAGTAGTGATAAAGTTATTAGCGAATGAATGGGAGGTGAAAATTGCTCTGATGCATAAGGTGAAAAATCCCTGCGGGCTGAAATAGTTAAAGGACACCCGAGGTAAAATAATCTAATGAAATAAACAATTGTATATATCCTCCTTCTCCTAAAAATGACTTTTTAAGATATTCCACATTTATTTTATATTTAAATCTACTTTTTAAATTTGTACTGATTTATTGTTTTTGCTCAATGACATATTCATTGAAGTATACCAGAGATAAAATCTATGAACTATTGATCCTTTTTATCTCTTTCCTGCTCTCAGAAGCCATTTTCTGCTAGGAAAGTGTTTTATAATTGTAATTTCTTGTTAGTGAGGGTTACACTGTAGTCTGACCCAGTCCTGAAAACAATTTAAACCATATAAATTCATATAATGCAATCAAGAACAACAATTGTGGTGGATGTAATGCATGCGAAGAAGCAATTGACCAATGTACGCCTTCATTTAGTTACAATGTGGAATTAATATTCCTCTTCTCCCTCCTCCTCCCCCACCTATCTCTGCTGCTCTCTGGAATGCCCGCTCAGTCTGCAACAAACTTCCTTTCATCCATGACCTTTTCAATCCCAACGCCTTCACCTTCTTTGGGGTCACAAAAACATGGCTGACGCCTTCTGACACGGTCTCACCTGCCGCCCTCTCTTATGGGGGATTCCACTTTAGTCACATGCCTAGAAGTGGGAATAAACATGGCGGTGGTGTGGGCATTTTTTTCTCTGATAGATGCTCCTTCAAGCCGCTCACCCCCATTCCTTCTCTTTCTCTACCTTCCTTTGAAGTCCATGCAGTCTGTCTATACTCTCCCTCTAACCTCCAGATCGCAATAATCTACCGCCCTC
Organism: Hyperolius riggenbachi; assembly: GCF_040937935.1. Classification (NCBI taxonomy): domain Eukaryota; kingdom Metazoa; phylum Chordata; class Amphibia; order Anura; family Hyperoliidae; genus Hyperolius; species Hyperolius riggenbachi. The sequence continues at coordinate 35,073,108 of NC_090649.1, forward strand.
CTGGCCCTGCTTCCTTCTTCCTAAATCACTTCTCTGCATGGCTCCTCCAGTTCCTGTCCTCCGATATCCCTACCATCATTATGGGCGACTTTAACATTCATGTTGACACCAACAATTCTGCCGCCACTAAACTTCTGTCAATTACTTCCTCCTACGGCCTGTCTCAGTGGTCCACTGCTCCAACTCACTCTAATGGTCATACACTTGACCTCATATTCACTCGTCTCTGTTCTATCACGGATTTCACTAATACTCCTCTCCCGCTCTCTGATCATAACTTACTAAACTTCTCTCTCTCCTCCTCTCTTCCTACCACCCTGCCTCAAGCACGCTCATATACACGCAGGAACTACCACAACATAGACATGCAATCTGTCTCTGATGCCTTGGCACCTCTCCTCACACAACCATTCACTGACCCTGACTCAGCAGCTGCACACTATCACAGCTCAATCACGCAAGTCATGGATGCAATCGCACCCCTCACCAATGTCCACCCAAACCGTGTCAGTCGTCAACCCTGGCTGACCAAAGCTACTAAACAGCTAAAGGGGTGCTCTAGGGCAGCTGAACGCCATTGGAGAAAAACTAATACTAATGAAGATTTCATTACTTACAAAAAAGAGTTGAACAAGTTTAAAACCGCTCTCTCTTCTGCAAAACAATCATACTTCTCCTCCCTCATATCCTTCCACTTGCACAATCCAAAGCGCCTGTTCAGTACTTTCAACTCCCTTCTCCATCCACCCCCTCCTCCTCCTTCTTCATGCTTATCAGCTGAAGAATTTGCAACATACTTTACAGATAATAAAATTGCCAAAATCCGTAGTGTGTTTTCCATGCAGACATCAAACTCCATCTCCACTCCTCTTGTTGACTGCTCTCTTTCCAGTTTCTCTCCACTCTCCGAACATTCGCTCTCTTCCCTTATCTCCAAATCCCATCTAACCACCTGTTCTTTGGATCCTATCCTATCACATCTCATTCCACATCCCTCATCCCTGCCCTAACATCGCTGTTTAACCTATCCCTCTCCACTGGAATTTTTCCATCCTCACTCAAGAGGGCTGTTGTAACACCACTACTTAAAAAACCATCTCTAGACCCCACCGGACTTGCTAACTACAGCCCAGTGTCACTTCTCCCATTTGCATCTAAATTACTCGAACGCCACATTCATGCTGAACTAAGTCAGTATTTATCTGCAAATTCCTTGCTTGATCAGTTCCAGTCTGGCTTCCGGCCAAACCACTCGACAGAAACAGCCCTCACCAAAGTAGCTAATGATCTCCTCACAGCTAAATCCAAAGGCTATTATTCCATACTCATCCTTCTAGATTTGTCATCAGCTTTCGACACTGTCGACCACACTCTACTCCTACAGATCCTTTCATCTATAGGAATAAAGGACCTCGCTCTCTCCTGGATATCTTCTGACCTTTCTTGAAGGCCTTTCACTGTTTCTTATTCAGATCAGGCCTCCTCTTCACATCCTCTGCCTGTAGGGGTACCTCAAGGCTCTGTCCTCGGTCCCCTCCTCTTCTCCATATACATGCACGGTCTTGGTAACTTAATCAACTCATTTGGTTTTCAATACCACCTATATGCAGATGATACACAACTGTACCTCTCGGCCCCAGACCTTAACTCCCTCCTCACACGGGTTCCCGACTGCCTGTCCGCTATTTCCTCTTTCATGTCCTCTCGCTTAAAACTTAATATGAATAAAACTGAACTAATAGTCTTTCCACCATCCCTGTCCACCTCTTTGCCTGATATTACAATAAATGTTAACACCACGTCTATAACTTCAGTTCCCAAAGCACGGTGCTTAGGGGTAATATTTGATTCTTCTCTCTCATTTACTCCTCACATTAACTCCCTAACCAGCTCCTGCCATCTCCAACTCAAAAACATAGCATGTATCTGACCTTTTCTCTCCCATGACACAACCAAAATGTTAGTACATGCTCTTATTATATATCGATTGGACTATTGCAATATATTGCTTGGTGGACTTCCAACTAAAAGACCAGCACCACTCAATTCTGTACTGAACTCTGCTGCTCGACTTATTCATCTCTCCTCTCACTCTTCCTCTGCTGCTCCTCTCTGTCACGCTCTTCACTGGCTACTAATTAACAAGAGGATTCAGTTCAAACTCTTAACCCTAACCTACAAAGCTCTCCACAATCTCTCTCCCCTGTACATCTCCTCACTAGTCTCCAGATACCAACCCAACCGCAATCTCAGATCTGCACACGAGCTTCTTTTATTCTCTTCTACAATTACCTCCTCACATTCACGTGTACAAGACTTCTCACGTGCCTCACCCCTCCTCTGGAATGCCCTTCCACAACACATCCGTCACTCTCCCACCTTTGAAATCTTTAAACGCTCCCTCAAAACCCACCTTTTCCGACAAGCATATTCTCTAGCTTAGGCCATGCACCCACTAAATTACCTAATTACGCACTGCCTGTACATATACTGTATACTTCCCCCACCTCTTGTTTCCACCCCATTCCTTTAGATTGTAAGCTCGCAAGGGCAGGGCTCTCACCCTTTTGTGTCATGGAATGTTATTAATTTAATTGCTTGCACTCTGTTAGACATTTATACATTTTAGTCATCATGTTAAATTTGCTATTGTAATCAGCAATTCTGTATTTTGTATCAGTATTCATATTTGATGTATATTATTGTCTGTATCATTATGTATCCCTTGTTTGTTTTCTTACATTGTACAGCGCCACGGAATATGTTGGCGCTTTATAAATAAATGATAATAAGAATAATAAGAATAAGAATAATAATAAACATGTTCGCTTCTATGAGGTGGCTCATGGAAAGAGGCCCAGTTGCCTGTCAAAAGGATGGCTGAAGTGTCTGAGGTGCATGCATTGAGACCCTTGTGCAGCACGAAGCAGAAGGAAAGCTACAGTATGTATCTATTACCTGTTAAATGAGTAGATATTCTCTGCTAGTTGTTTGTGAAACCTGATATCAACCATCCAACAGCCCCTCACAAGCAGGCAGGTGTGAACAGCTGATCTGGCGCCGTGCTTGAACTGTGGTCCGTGTCTGCAGAGTGTTGTGCGCCGGGTCTCTGCACCCACTGCTTGCTGGGAAAAGTCATACCCACTGTCAGGCCTAAACAGCGATACTTGGCTGCAGCTGAAAGCAGGGGCGTTGCTAGCCCCAAAGGTCAGTGACATGTGCCCCGGATCTATTCTGAGGTGCTTAGGATGTCCCCCAGGCAGAGTCAGCTGTGGTACCCCAATAGCGGGCATGATGGGAGCTGTGGTGCATCAGTCAGTGGCATGCTGGGTGCTGTGGTGCCATGCTGGGTGCTGTGATGCTTTTATGGAGGCATGCAGGGAACCGTAGTTCTTTTATGGGGGCATGCTGCATGCCTCCCAATTTTTTGAGATAGGAAAATGGGACACTTAAGCCACACCCCTACCATGCCCCTAGTCACATATGTTATAAAACAAAATGTTTTTCTTATGAAATCTTTATGGTATGCGTGGCTAGGGGGGTGCCATCCCTAGTCACGCATACCATAAAGATTTCATAAAAACAATATGTTGTTTAATAATTAAGACCACACTGGTCCTTTCTATCCTGGTTAATTTTCCTTCATATTAAAATATGAAAATAAGATCTACAATGGCTTGCAAAAGTATTCGGCCCCCTTGAAGTATTCCACATTTTGTCATATTACTGCCACAAACTTGAATCAATTTTATTGGAATTCCACGTGAAAGACCAATACAAAGTGGTGTACACTAGTGTTGGGCGAACAGTGTTCGCCACTGTTCGGGTTCTGCAGAACATCACCCTGTTTGGGTGATGTTCGAGTTCGGCCGAACACCTGATGGTGTTCGGCCTTTTAAGTTCGGGTTCGCCCCGAACTACTAAATGGCCGCGAACAGGGCCGAACAGGGCCCCTGTTCGGCCAAACAGGGCCCTGTTCGGCCGAATACTGCCCCCCTATGGGGTCGCAGGCATAAGGGGGGAGCATGCCCCGATCGCGGGGGGGGGGTCGGAAATTCCCCCCACCCCCTCCGCTAGCGCTCCCCCCTCTGCCCGCTTCCCCATACAAAAGTTTAATGAAGTAAAACAGTACCGGTCCGGTGCGGTGGTAGTGGCTGGGTGGCTGGCAGTGGGCGGCACTGTTTAGTGAGTGACTGAGGAGGAGGAGTCCGGTGAGTGACGCGTTGAGGGAGGCCGGGCAGCGGGCGGTTCAGCAGTAGTACCGTACTACTGCTGAACCGCCCGCTGCCCGGCCTCCCTCAACGCGTCACTCTCCGGACTCCTCCTCCTCAGTCACTCACTAAACAGTGCCGCCCACTGCCAGCCACCCAGCCACTACCACCGCACCGGACCGGTACTGTTTTACTTCATTAAACTTTTGTATGGGGAAGCGGGCAGAGGGGGGAGCGCTAGCGGAGGGGGTGGGGGGAATTTCCGACCCCCCCCCCCCCGCGATCGGGGCATGCTCCCCCCTTATGCCTGCGACCCCATAGGGGGGCAGTATTCGGCCGAACAGGGCCCTGTTCGGCCGAACAGGGGCCCTGTTCGGCCCTGTTCGCGGCCATTTAGTAGTTCGGGGCGAACCCGAACTTAAAAGGCCGAACACCATCAGGTGTTCGGCCGAACTCGAACATCACCCAAACAGTCCGGTGAGTGACGCGTTGAGGGAGGCCGGGCAGCGGGCGGTTCAGCAGTAGTACCGTACTACTGCTGAACCGCCCGCTGCCCGGCCTCCCTCAACGCGTCACTCTCCGGACTCCTCCTCCTCAGTCACTCACTAAACAGTGCCGCCCACTGCCAGCCACCCAGCCACTACCACCGCACCGGACCGGTACTGTTTTACTTCATTAAACTTTTGTATGGGGAAGCGGGCAGAGGGGGGAGCGCTAGCGGAGGGGGTGGGGGGAATTTCCGACCCCCCCGAGATCGAGGCATGCTCCCCCCTTATGCCTGCGACCCCATAGGGCCCCCAAAAGTGGGATGTTCGGGGAGTTCGGGGTTCGGCCCGAACATGCCGAACATCGCGGCCATGTTCGGCGAACTTTCCCGAACCCGAACATCCAGGTGTTCGCCCAACACTAGTGTACACGTGAGAAGTGGAGCAAAAATCATACATTATTCCAAACATTTTTTTACAAATCAATAACTGCAAAGTGGGGTGTGCATAATTATTCAGCCCCCTGAGTCAATACTTTGTAGAACCACCTTTTGCTACAATTACAGCTGCCAGTCTTTTAGGGTATGTCTCTATCAGCTTTGCACATCTAGAGACTGAAATCCTTGCCAATTCTTTTTTGCAAAACAGCTCCAGCTCAGTCAGATTAGATGGACAGCATTTGTGAACAGCAGTTTTCAGATCTTGCCACAGATTCCTGATTGGATTTAGATCTGGACTTTGACTGGGCCAGTCTAATACATGGATATGTTCTGTTTTAAACCATGCCATTGTTGCCCTGGCTTTATGTTTAGGGTCGTTGTCCTGCTGGAAGGTGAACCTCCGCCCCAGTCTCAAGTCTTTTGCAGACTCCAAAAAGTTTTCTTCCAAGATTGCCCTGTTTTTGGCTCCATCCATCTTCCCATCAACTCTGACCAGCTTCCCTGTCCCTGCTGAAGAGAAGCACCCCCACGGCATGATATTGCCACCACCATATTTAACAGTGGGGAGGGTGTGTTCTGAGTCATGTGCAGAGTTAGTTTTCCGCCACACATAGCGTTTTGCATTTTGGCCAAAAAGTTCCATTTTGGTCTCATCTGACCAGAGCACCTTCTTCCACATGTTTGCTGTGTCCCTCACATGGCTTGTAGCAAACTGCAAGCGGGACTTCTTTTGCTTTTCTGTTAACAATGACTTTCTTCTTGCCACGCTTCCATAAAGGCCAACTTTGTACAGTACATGACTAATAGTTGTCCTATGGACAGATTCCCCCACCTGAGCTGTAGATCTCTGCAGCTCGTCCAGAGTCACCATGGGCCTCCCGACTGCATTTCTGATCAGCGATCTCCTTGTTCGGCCTGTGAGTTTAGGTGGACGGCCTTGTCTTGGTAGGTTTACAGATGTGCCATACTCCTTCCATTTCTGAATGATCACTTGAACAGTGCTCTGCGGCATGTTCAAGGCTTTGGAAATCTTTTTATAGCCTAAACCTGCTTTAAATTTCTCAGTAACTTTATCCCTGACCTGTCTGGTGTGTTCTTTGGACTTCACGGTGTTGTTGCTCCCAATATTCTCTTAGACAACGTCTCAGGCCGTCACAGAGCACCTGTATTTGTACTGACATTAGATTACACACAGGTGCACTCTATTTAGTCATTAGCACTCATCAGGCAATGTCTATGGGCAACTGACTGCACTCAGACCAAAGGGGGCTGAATATTTACGCACACCCCACTTTGCAGTTATTTATTTGTAAAATATTTTTGGAATCATGTATGGTTTTCATTCCACTTCTCACATGTACACCACTTTGTATTGGTCCTTCATGTGGAATTCCAATAAAATTGATTCATGTTTGTGGCAGTAATGTGACAAAATGTGGAAAACTTCAAGGGGGCCGAATACTTTTGCAAGCCACTGTATTTCAATTGAAAGGATGGGAATAAAGTTTAGAGTCAATTAAACATTGTTTTTAAGTAGAAAAATACATATATTTAAACAGATCTGTAGATGAGTCCTGAAAGAGGGACAAATGAAATAGAAAGAGGGACAGCGGTACAGGGTTCCCAAAGAGGGACTAAAAAGAGGGACAGTTGGGAGCGATGATGCTGGGGGTTGTAGTGCCTGAATAGGAGGCCCGTGGGAGCATGAGAGGGGGTCCAGTAGAAGGTCAGGGAATGGTATATGGGGAACTGCCAGATAACCTGGTGGCAGGCCAGCCCGCTCAGCAGAAAGCAACTGGGAGCAGGCAACTGGTATTGCTTAAAAGGAAATAAACATTTTTTTTGTATTAATGGAGAGGGGAGCTTCATCCAATATTTTGCTGTGCAGGCCTACTTAGACCGCTGTTAAATTCATGTAAATGTGGCTCCACCCATGACCACACCCACATTATGGTGCAGGGCCACACCCATTTTTTGTCTGGAGTACCCAAAAGTGCCTCGGATCTCTTAGGATACTAGCAACACCCCTGGCTGAAAGACTTAAGGGAGACCGGTGAAAGAGGCCGCCACGTACTTATCTACTGTATCTGTTAACGTGATCTGGATCAGATTGCATGCATCTTGGAACTGGACCAGTCAGAAGAGACAGGGAAGTGCATTTCATTGGCTCAATTTCAAGCTACATCCAATTCGCATTTTATTTGCATGCATGCTGTAGCGATTTACTTCTCGATCTCTAGCTACACCCACAAAATATATCCAAACCCACCTTGCATTATTATTCCCGTTGTTAGCCAGGGAGTCACCGATAAGAATCTCAGCTCCGGAGAAGCTACTACAACAGCCCTTTCTGTGAGTGATGGTTATGCGGGATATTGTGTGGCTCTCCAGTAAATCTACTCTCCACCAAGGATAATCTTCAATATCTGTGGTGACACATGAAGCATGAGAGAAGGTGGAATCCTGATTCCCGTCTATTGCATTTATGGCAGCAGATAGCGGGCCATCCGGTATGTAGGTGGATGACATGGTTGCACGGCCTCTAAGGGCGACATTCTCCTCCTCTGCAATGAAATATGAAAAGACAGAATCAGACAAGTGAATTCCTTATATACTTATACAATACATTTTAGTGAAGGTCACCAGTAAATGTATCCTGCTTATTTTGTTTCTTCTTCTGCATAGGCTTCAATTCCCATGCATTAAAACATTAAGCATTACCGCATTGTAACGATTGCGGAATAGTTTCCGTGGTCAGCGCACAAGACGTGCGCTGACACAGCGGAAATCCTCCACAAGCGTATAATTAAGGTAGAACCCAGGTTAAGTGCTATGCACCTGTAGAGGGCAATTCCCACCGGCAGATGGAGCTGTGGAGTGCAGACGAGCACAGCCTCTGCACGGCCACAGATGCCAGATAAAGGCAAAGTAGGGCACGATAGCCCTCTAAGAGAGAGAGCACAGAGACAGACCAAATGTGTGTCCACCAAACTAGTCGCCACCCAGCGACGGCGAACACACATCAGCAGAAACAAAGTATGAACGCAATCGTGAGAGAGGCGATTGCCATAAGTGACACAAGACCGAATTAAGACAGAGCACAAGAGTAGCAAAGGCACAGCAAACAACAATAAGAAGATAAAGAAAATAACAAACGCTAGCTAAACGCAAACACCGCACTCTTTCGCAACAGTGAACGCGTTTACGGTGCGGTCTCCGCACGATAAGCGCAACAGAGACAAGCACGCCACCCTGACTAACCAATGACACACAACACAAAACAGAGAACGCGAACGCTTGCTTAACGGTTACCTCACCGAGCCTACAGCAAGCGTTCGTACAAGACAGGACAGAGAGAAGGAGCAGCCAGCAGCAACCGCAGCTCTGGCCTACACTCCCAGACAGCGTTCAGAAGGAACCACCGCTGTTACCGCTTGAGCGAGTGCTATCCAGACAGACAAACCAACAGAAACAGGAATAGGTCAGATAAGATCCACCGCTCTTCCGCCAGAGCGAGTGCGATCCGGGTTCAGGGACAGGACAGGAAGGATCCACTGCTCTTTCCACCAGAGCAAGTGGGAACTATGCAATGGGGAGAAAATGAAATGGTCGCGCATCTAACCAAGATGCACCTGATAGATACTCACTGCATAGGGCTAATAAGCCTCTCAAAGGCACAAGTGTGCTCATTGCAGTGGAACAGGTGCATTAAGAACTAATGTATCTCACAATACAAACAATGGAAGCAAATCCATGCGTTACACATTATCCGGGGACCTTACCCTTCTCTTATTGAGAGAGACATCTGTTCCACGCTGCAGAGCATGTTAGCAGGGACGGCTCGTGCAGCCTTCTCTCGGGGTCCCCACCCTATCTAAGTTTAAAATCACCCAACATTATGGAAACATGCTAGCAACGTTGACTTGGGAGCAGCAGGCCATATAAAGGGGAAGGGGTGTGGTGTGGGCGGCGCCCCAGGAACTCTCACTGCCTGGGGACACCGCCCACAACCACAACCCAACCCAAAGTGAAAGAAATACAATACTATGCAATGGGGAGAAAATGAAATGGTCGCGCATCTAACCAAGATGCACCTGATAGATACTCACTGCATAGGGCTAAAAAGCCTCTCAAAGGCACAAGTGTGCTCATTGCAGTGAAACAGGTGCATTAAGAACTAATGCATCTCACGAGAGTGAGAGAGTTCCTGGGGCGCCGCCCACACCGCACCCCTTCCCCTTTAAATGGCCTGCTGCTCCCAAGTCAACGTTGCTAGCATGTTCCTATAATGTTGGGTGATTTTAAACTTAGATAGGGTGGGGACCCCGAGAGAAGGCTGCACGAGCCGTCCCTGCTAACATGCTCTGCAGCGTGGAACAGATGTCTCTCTCAATAAGAGAAGGGTAAGGTTCCCGGATAATGTGTAACGCATGGATTTGCTTCCATTGTTTGTATTGTGAGATGCATTAGTTCTTAATGCACCTGTTTCACTGCAATGAGCACAGTTGTGCCTTTGAGAGGCTTTTTAGCCCTATGCAGTGAGTATCTATCAGGTGCATCTTGGTTAGATGCGCGACCATTTCATTTTCTCCCCATTGCAGAGCAAGTGTGAACCAAGTACAGAAACAGAGGTAGCCAGTAGCAACCGCTGCTCCAGCATACACTCCAAGAATATAGATCAGAAGGATCCACAGCCGCTACCGCTAGAGGCTAGTGCAATCCAGACAGATGGAGCAGCCAGCAGCAACCGCAGCCCTGGCCTACACTCCCAGACAGACAGAACGACTTCCTGTCGACCGCCGCTGGCGACAGGACAAATCGCAGCAGAGAGACAAAACAGGCAAAACAGATAATGCAAACTAACTGCACTAGAGGAGCTGCCTAGTGCAGTCCCGAGGAATACTCTAAGATAAACTTTAACAAACAAACAGGGCTGACACTCTAGGAGAGTTCATCAGTAACAAACCATGAAAATGACCAGCAAAGGATTCTGGGAAAACCTGGCTTTTATACTGCCAGCCTTCAAAGGAGGCAGCTAGGCGATTTGCATAACAAATGTATGCAAATCCCTCAGCAGCAGAGCAGGTCTGAAACTTGCAAAGAAAAGACAGGTCTCTCTTCCAGAGACCTGCAGCCCATGGACTAGAGGAATGGTCAAACAGCTGTCTAAGCGGATCATTACAGTACCCCCCCCCCCCCCCCCCTCTAGGGACGGATTCCAGACGTCTCTCAAAACTAGAGTTTCCAAAAAAACTCTAACTCAAGACTCATGAAGGTCGGGACAGCCCGACAAGGCCCAATTCCAGAGTCAGTCCACCCGAAACCGACCTCATCGGAAGCAGAAGCCACCAAAACATGCCCATCAGTACTACAAGTCTCAGCGTAACACCCATCAGGACTGTGAATGCCAGAGAAGAAGCCATCGACACCCTCCAGACAATACCCACCACCTTCCAGGGAGCGTCCAAAAATACCAAACCTGCCACAATACCTGTTCGAAGTGTCGCTTTCAACACAAAAGCCACTGTTGATCCTATCCAGGGTACCAAGCAAAATTTCTCCTGGAATCTCCCAGAACCCTTTGAAGCTCCGCAGAGATCCTAAGAGGCCAGAACGCTCACCAGGCTCACATGGAGAACTACCAAGAACCCCTATGGAACCTATGATTATTCCGGATTTAGAATTACCAGGACACCCATCAAGATCAGGACTCTCAGGGACCACTTCTGGGCATGCAAGCAGGCAGGCAATATCAGAACATGTCTCCACCGAGGAAGCATCTGAGCATGCTGGTAACCGAGGCACACTTGGGCTTTCTAGGTCACAGAGCACATCGGGGTACACTAGCACAGGAGAAACCTCAGGACATGTCGGGGAACTGCCAACCTCAGAGTCCGACACGACAAGACCAAAACCAGGACCGGGCAAAGAATCATCACGAGTAGAGGTCACAGGTACTGTTCTTTCAAAAGAAGACTCGGACTCAGAATCAGAAGTTTCTGTGACTGTAATATCATGTAAACAAAACTCATCATTGACTACACATGAGTGAAGCTCCCTAAGAGCTGCAAAGGTAGTCAGCACAATTGCAACGCCCACTGAAGTGGGCAAAACCTCAGACGGATCTGGGGGGCAGGAGGCATCTCCTAGAAGTTCTGCACCCTTTAGGAGGGACTTGGAAACCTCCACAACATCAAACAAGACCAAGTGTCATTTTCCAAGTTTTCTGACAAGGATTCTGAACTATCCATGTTACAGGGCTGAACATTGAATACCTCCTGCGGACAGGGCAGATGTCCCAGGAATGGTTCTACCATATGCTGAGACTGAATTTTAATCATCAAGACAAGGATACACAGGAATATCTAGTGAAACTAGCTCTGATTTTCTGAGTTTTGTTTCACTGCAGGCAGAATCCTCCATAGCAGTCAAACCAGACTGCAATTCTGAAATGGCAGGACAGCAGATGCAATTAGCTGCAATACCTAGAGGAGCCTCTGGGCTCCCTGCAGGAGGTTCATTTCAAGGTAATCTTAACTCATCCAGAGTACAGGGTGGAAAATCATTACTCTCTGTCATGATCGCTGCTGCAGCAGGTACTGCTGGCAGTAGTAGTGCTGCAGCTCAGGCAGTTCTGACCTCTTTTCATGCAAGCTGCATAGCTTTGTCTGCCTTTCCCTGCTGTCAGCTTGTGACTGATTATCATTCACCTGTGTGGGACTCTGCATGTCTGCTCCCATTGGATGACCTCAGTATAAAGATCTGCTTCCTGCAGGACTCCTCGGGTTATCATAACTTCAGTTTAAGCCTGTCTTGCTGTTGCTTTAGCCCCAGATCGTGTTTCTTGTTCTAAAGATACTTTGCTGGTCTTGCATCATATATTGGTTAATTGCCAATATATATGCATACCAGCACCTTTGTTATTTTCCTTGTATTCGTGTTACGTTGATACATCAGTGTCGCTGATGTATACGTACACGAACTGTTTATATCCTGTGTTCAGTTAGTCAGCTTTCCAGCACGTTTTGGTAGTTTGCGCGTATCGTGATCACCCGTGCTGAGTTAGTCTTCCTGCTCCTGGTTCTGTTTGTGGATTGTGTTCATCTCTGCGTAGAGATAGCGAATCCTTCTGAATCCTGTTCTGTTACCGTTTGTAGATTGTGTTCATCTCTGCGAAGAGATAGCGAATCCTTCTGAGTCCTGTTCCCTGTATTGTTCCTGTCCTAGTCAGTATTCCTGCTTATGTCATATGTCGGTTCATTGCCGATATATACATATGTTAGTCAGACGTTACAAATAGTTTCATTGATAGCTGTAATTGTAATACGCTAGGAAAACATACTTATTGTATATTTGTCTGTGTTACGTTCATCTATCTTGATCCTGCTATTTCCTGACTATCCTGTCCTGTCTTTGTGAGGCACGCCATCGCTGCAACGCATTGGCTGCCTCATTCCAGTCTGTCTTGTTGTGGACGCTTGCACTCACTAAGTAGCGGCTAGCTAGCAAGCGTTCATTCTGTCTACCTGTCCTGATCTCCTCAGTTCTGGTTTATGCGCTCAGCGCTACCTTGCGCTGAGACGTTATCGCGAAAGTATTGTTTGTGGCTGTCGGATCTGCACCGGCTCTGTGTGCCACAATCTCCTATTGGAGTCAGTCCTCCCCTCCACTATACTAGGGATATCCTGATTCCCTGTGCTAGTGTGTGTACCTCCTCCACGTCAGCTCATGCGTTGCATGCTGACTGAGGGGAATACACCACCAAGCCTAACACTCTCCTCAGTATCTGATTCGCAAAACCAAAGCGCTGTCTCACCCCTAGACTCGGCTAACAATGTCGAATCCGAAGAGACAGAATGCAAAATTGGCGAATCCAAGGCCGCTTTAGGTTGCGAAACTGACGCTTCCAAAGCGCAAGCCTCCCCAATCCGTGGAGCGGACTGCAAGGTGTTCAAAAGGTTACTTTTGAGGCTGCATGGTTTAGGAATTTTCCCCATAGCAGGATCATCCGAAAAACAGGCATCAAATCGCACAGATTCAAACTCCAAACAAACAGAATAGAATCTATCAGAATTAACACAGGTGTCCACAAACGAGGCACACCCATTCATTTCAGGCCGCACAGTGTTTAGACTCACTTGCTTTACCCCAGAAAGGCAGGAATAATCATGTGACAACTGTGTCTCTTTATCGGAATCAATTGGTTGGTGTGTGTGCAACTCATCCAAAATCGTCTGCCACACACAATCACCGGATCCACAAAACACTCGTCACACTCATCCGAATCAATCAAAATGTACATAGAATCGAGACAATCAATCAGAATATCTTCACTTTTTGCGATGTAAAAAATCGCAAAAGGCCTTCCAATCAAACTCCAATTCCTCCATCAACGCTCCCAACTCCCATGGAGCAAATGGAGGTTCAAACAACCCTGTATCAAGGTAAGATTCACATGGGCTGGGATCAGGAACATGCACGGATTTTTTAACTGCTTTAATATAATGTATGATCCTACCTATAATAGGATCCACATATGCCTTTGCCTTAGGCAATGAAATCTGAAGCAAATCGAACATTCCCTCTACCCTGGGAATTTCGGTTTGGCTGGTCATTCTGTAACGATTGCGGAATAGTTTCTGTGGTCAGCACACAAGACGCGTGCTGACACAGCGGAAATCCTCCACAAGCGTATAATTAGGGTAGAACCCAGGTTAGGTGCTATGCACCTGTAGAGGGCAATTCCCACTGGCAGATGGAGCAGTGGAGTGCAGACGAGCATAGCCTCTGCACGGCCACAGATGCCAGGTGGGAATTGTACAGATAAAGGCAAAGTAGGGCACGATAGCCCTCTAAGAGAGAGAGCACAGAGACAGACCAAATGTGTGTCCACCAAACTAGTCGCCACCCAGCGACGGCGAACACACATCAGCAGAAACAAAGTATGAACGCAATCGTGAGAGAGGCGATTGCCATAAGTGACACAAGACCGAATCAAGACAGAGCACAAGAGTAGCAAAGGCACAGCAAACAACAATAAGAAGATAAAGAAAATAACAAACGCTAGCTAAACACGAACACCGCACTCATTCGCAACAGCGAACGCGTTTACGCCGCGGTCTCCGCACGATAAGCGCAACAGAGACAAGCACGCCACCCTGACTAACCAATGACACACAACACGAAACAGAGAACGCGAACGCTTGCTTAACGGTTACCTCACCGAGCCTACAGCAAGCGTTCGTACAAGACAGGACAGAGAGAAGGAGCAGCCAGCAACAACTGCAGCTCTGGCCTACACTCCCAGACAGCGTTCAGAAGGAACCACCGCTGTTACCGCTAGAGTGAGTGCGATCCAGACAGACAAACCAACAGAAACAGGAATAGGTCAGATAAGATCCACCGCTCTTCCGCCAGAGCGAGTGCGATCCGGGTTCAGGGACAGGACAGGAAGGATTCACTGCTCTTTCCGCCAGAGCAAGTGTGAACCAAGTACAGAAACAGAGGTAGCCAGTAGCAACTGCTGCTCCAGCTTACACTCCAGGAACATAGATCAGAAGGATCCACAGCCGCTACCGCTAGAGGCTAGTGTGATCCAAGCAAGACAGACAGATGAGGTAGCCAGTAGCAACCGCTGCTCCAGCTTACACTCCAGGAACATAGATCAGAAGAATCCACAGCCGCTACCGCTAGAGGCTAGTGCAATCCAGACAGATGGAGCAGCCAGCAGCAACCGCAGCCCTGGCCTACACTCCCAGACAGACAGAACGACTTCCTGTCGACCGCCGCTGGCGGCAGGACAATCTCAGCAGAGAAAAAAAACCAGGCAAAACAGATAATGCAACCTAACTGCACTAGAGGAGCTGCCTAGTGCAGTCCCGAGGAATACTCTAAGATAAACTTTAACAAACAAACAGGGCTGACACTCTAGGAGAGTTCATCAGTAACAAACCATGAAAATGACCAGCAAAGGATTCTGGGAAAACCTGGCTTTTATACTGCCAGCCTTCAAAGGAGGCAGCTAGGTGATTTGCATAACAAATGTATGCAAATCCCTCAGCAGCAGAGCAGGTCTGAAACTTGCAAAGAAAAGACAGGTCTCTCTTCCAGAGACCTGCAGCCCACGGACTAGAGGAATGGTCAAACAGCTGTCTGCCTGTGCAGCCAGCTAAGCGGATCATTACGCGCATAATGCAGAAGACAGCTGATTTTACTGAATATGCAGTCAAATGTCAATAAACTAAGGCTATTACCGCATGGAAGAATAAAATGAACAACCAGTAAATAAATTACTGATCAGTGAGGTAAATTACTGACCGGTAAGGCAAATTACTGACCAATGAGGTAAATTATTGACTAGTGAAGTAAATTACTGCCAGTGAGTTAAATTACTGACTAGTGCAGTAAATTTCTGACCAGTGAGGTAAATTACTGATCAGTGAGGTAAATTACTGATCAGTGAGGTAAATTACTGACCAGTGAGGTAAATTATTGACTAGTGAAGTAAATCAATGACCAGCGAGGTAAATTACTGACCAGTGAGGTAAATTACTGACCAGTGAGGTAAATTACTGACCAGTGAGGTAAATTACTGACCAGTGAAGTAAATTAATGACCAGTGAGGTAAATTACTGACCAGTGAGGTAAATTACTGACCAGTGAGGTAAATTACTGACCAGTGAGGTAAATTATTGACCAGCGAGGTAAATTACTGCCTTGTGCAGGAAATACCTCGATAAATGTCAATCCTCTAAGATTAGAGCATTCAGTAAAACAAGTGAGATGATCGGCATTTTATCTCCAGCCTGGAGATGTCAGTACCTACATACAGGCAAAGGAGAGGGCCAATACGAGGAGCCACCCTGCCCTACTACTGAAACAGTGGCAGGGCACATTCATAGAGGCTTCTAGTTAGACGTGAATATGTTGGAGTAAAAGCACCTTCTCCATCTCCTCCTGACCAAACTCGAGCTCACAGCAAATGCCAGAAGATAGAACCTCTTTCTTTCAACTTGCTGACACCTCCCCCCACCACCACCACCTTTTGAGACATATTGTACTGCAATATCATGAGACGCTAAGTCCTGGCAGCACAAAGAAATGATGATGTGCTTAAACTGCAGTAGTTAGGGCCAAAACATTAACACTGAGCCTAGAAACAGTGCTGCACATTGCCTGGTGTGGTAGGCTGCATCTGAATCTACTACAATGAACTAAAAAGCAAAGCAACACAGCTGTACACTAGCCCTTTACTGCCAGAGAGACCCTACCTACAGTAAGTTCTAATATCTTGCAAGGACACAACAGTATAATACAGTCTACCTTCCATACAAAATGTCCTTGATCATTATCAAGGCATTATAGAACAGTCTTCTGAGCAGGCCAGATTTTTCACTAATATTGACCTTATTGAGTTTAAACTAACCAAAATAAATGAGCTATATTCTTGATAAGTCTGAACTTTTCCCCTTAGCAACACTTCTGGAGAAAGATTCTTTTTTTATTTGTTAGCACAACAAGAGCTTTAAATATCCACTATGAAGAGTATTCAAACTCAGGCCCAGTCACACAATAAACAGGAGCAGACAAATCAATTTTAAGTGATTATTTTAAGATAATTTTTTGTATCGCTTTCTGAAAGTTCATCTAGAAATTCTTATGGTTGTGATCTTACTGACTTTTTGTACCCATTTACTGTATAATTTAGAGAGACAACTCAGTAATAGAGATGGCCCGAACCTCAGATTTTAGGTTTGTGAGCTCGCAAACGCGAACTTCTGCAAAAGTTTGCGAACCAGTGAACTCTGCAAACCGCAATAGACTTGAATGGGCAGGCAAACTTGAAAAACTATAAACACTGTTTCTGGCCACAAAAGTGATGGAAAAGATGTTTTAAGGGGTCTGACACCTGGAGGGGGGCATAGCGGTGTGGGATGTATGGCAAAAATCCCTGGGAAAATTAACCTATTTTGGTTCCTGGACGTAGTTTCTACGTCCAGGAACCAGGAATGGGAGGTGAACATTTCTCTCGTGAAAACCACGGAACCTGAATGGGTTAAGGATTAGGGATGCTCTCGTTGATGGTCTAGAGCAGTGGTCCTCAAACTAAGGCCCGCGGGCCGAATGTGGCCCCCTAAGGCTTTCTTACCGGCCCCCCACACAGAAAATGTATTGCTTATAAATGCAGTCAGCTACATCTTTAAATATTGGTGGTCCACATATGGAATAGCAGTGCAGCACCCCCCATCCACATGGAAGCCAGAAAGCAGAAATTTTGCTGGTTTTCAATCAAATTCCACATCAGGTGACACTGCTGTCCAATTGGCTTGCAGATTGTCACCTGGGTATGCTTCACTGTCTGGTCCACAAAGACTTCTACATCATTTTATGTTTACTCCGGCCCCCCAGCGGTCTGAAGTATGTTGACCCGGCCCTCAAACCAAAATGTTTGGGGACCCCTGGTCTAGAGGGTAAGACAGATACCTATTACACACTAGGTCCTGGGTTCAAATCCCAGCTATGGTATATAAGCATGGTTTTCAAAAAGTACAAATCCTTAATCATGCTACTTTTTCTATCGAATTGATCATAATGGAAGTATGGTTTATGCTACCGCCAGCTTTAGCATGTAGTGTGGGTCATGGTCTAGAGGTTAAGACAGATACCTACTACACACTAGGTCCTGGGTTCAAATCCCAGCTATGGTATATAAGCATGGTTTTCAAAAAGTACAAATCCTTAATCATGCTACTTTTTCTATCGAATTGATCATAATGGAAGTATGGTTTATGCTACCGCCAGCTTTAGCATGTAGTGTGGGTCATGGTCTAGAGGCTAAGACAGATACCTACTACACACTAGGTCCTGGGTTCAAATCCCAGCTATGGTATATAAGCATGCTTTTCAAAAAGTACAAATCCTTAATCATGCTACTTTTTCTATCGAATTGATCATAATGGAAGTATGGTTTATGCTACCGCCAGCTTTAGCATGTAGTGTGGGTCATGGTCTAGAGGTTAAGACAGATACCTACTACACACTAGGTCCTGGGTTCAAATCCCAGCTATGGTATATAAGCATGCTTTTCAAAAAGTACAAATCCTTAATCATGCTACTTTTTCTATCGAATTGATCATAATGGAAGTATGGTTTATGCTACCGCCAGCTTTAGCATGTAGTGTGAGTCATGGTCTAGAGGTTAAGACAGATACCTACTACACACTAGGTCCTGGGTTCAAATCCCAGCTATGGTATATAAGCATGCTTTTCAAAAAGTACAAATCCTTAATCATGCTACTTTTTCTATCGAATTGATCATAATGGAAGTATGGTTTATGCTACCGCCAGCTTTAGCATGTAGTGTGGGTCATGGTCTAGAGGTTAAGACAGATACCTACTACACACTAGGTCCTGGGTTCAAATCCCAGCTATGGTATATAAGCATGCTTTTCAAAAAGTACAAATCCTTAATCATGCTACTTTTTCTATCGAATTGATCATAATGGAAGTATGGTTTATGCTACCGCCAGCTTTAGCATGTAGTGTGGGTCATGGTCTAGAGGTTAAGACAGATACCTACTACACACTAGGTCCTGGGTTCAAATCCCAGCTATGGTATATAAGCATGCTTTTCAAAAAGTACAAATCCTTAATCATGCTACTTTTTCTATCGAATTGATCATAATGGAAGTATGGTTTATGCTACCGCCAGCTTTAGCATGTAGTGTGGGTCATGGTTTAGAGGTTAAGACAGATACCTACTACACACTAGGTCCTGGGGCCAAATCCCAGGTGTGTGTGTGTGTGTGTGTGTGTGTGTGTGTGTGTGTGTGTGTGTGTGTGTGTGTGTGTGTGTGAGAGAGAGAGAGAGATTTTTCCGATGGAATTCCGTATAAGTCGGAATTCTGCGGAACTGCCCCGGTATACCATCGGAATGGAACGGTAACAGAATTTCTATATGACGGAATGCGGAATTGTGCCGGAAACGGAAATGGGCTATTCCGACCATGCCTGTTAAGGATTTGATGCACAGTAGGGTTATAATCCCTAAATGGCAGAAATCACCTTGCATTCCTATATTGGAGGCATAAAGTGCTTTAAAACATCTTGCGTGTGTATGCCTGGATCAGGTAGTGTAATTCGTGTACTGCTTCACACTGACAAACCAAACTGGCTGTTTGACGCACTACCGCAAACAGCTGCAAAGGGCTGTCGTGTGACACTCCCAGCCCAGGACATAAACTGGCAGTCCTCTTGGTGGCAATGTTCGTGTAGTGATGGCTGTGCTCATGCGCACGTTGGCGAGAGTGCAGGCCATGATGATGAAAATTGAAAAATACATTTTGTTTTTTTGAATAATTGAAAATTTAAGTTAGTTATAAAATTCTATGATTTTTTTTCCCTGATATATGTTACTTTGATAACTGTGGTAATTCCAGAGCTAATACCTGCCGACGAGAGCTGACTAGATAACCTTGGGCCAATCGCATGACGGCGATGACACATTTGGATGTCTGACTGTATTAACTTTGGATGGTTCTTTCTCTACCCTTGTTAAAGCTTACATCTATTTTTTTAAATTACTTTTTCTGCTGTATGGGCAGTTCCTTGAACAAGAATCTATTATGGAGGGCAAGTCTGCCATTTATTCAACTATGTGATACATTTTCCATGGTACTTTCTCAGTACCATGGTGACCACGGGTAACTGGCCAGGAAATGGAATCAGGGTTCGATTCTGGTCCGGAGTGGGAGCCTGAGAAACGGCTACCACCACCACATATCCAAAGAAGTCAGCAGGCATGACACGCCAAGTCCCAACTCAGGGAGGTAGTGACGAAAAATAACATTACAGGAGGACTCTTTCGAGGCCCTGCTGTATAATGATGAGACGAATACAATTGAAATCTTTTAACGACAATCTGTTATGGAGGGAAAGTCTGCCATTCATTCAACTGTGTGATAAACTTTCCATAGTACTTTCTCAGTACCATGGTGACCACGGGTAACGGCCAGGGAATCAGGGCTCAATTCCGGTCCGGAGAGGGAGCCACAGATGCAGTGAAAGGTATGCACTGACTGGTATAAAACAGTGTGCAGTCACACAGATGCTGTGAAAGGTATGCACTGACTGGTATAATACAGTGTGCAGTCACACAGATGCAGTGAAAGGTATGCACTGACTGGTATAATACAGTGTGCAGTCGCACAGATGCAGTGAAAGGTATGCGGTGAATGGTATAATGCAGTGTGCAGTCACACAGATGCAGTGAAAGGTATGCACTGACTGGTAAAATGCAGTGTGCAGTCACACAGATGCAGTGAAAGGTATTCAGTGACTGGTATGACACAGTGTGCAGTCACACAGATGCTGTGAAAGGTATGCAGTGACTGGTATAATACAGCATGCAGTCCCACAGATGCTGTGAAAGGTATGCAGTGACTGGTATAATACAGCATGCAGTCCCACAGATTCTGTGAAAGGTATGCAGTGACTGGTATAATACAGCATGCAGTCACACAGATGCAGTGAAAGGTATGCACTGACTGGTATAATACAGTGTGCAGTCACACAGATGCAGTAAAAGGTATGGACTGACTGGTATAATACAGTGTGCAGTCACACAGATGCAGTGAAAGGTATGCAGTGACTGGTATAATACAGTGTGCAGTCACACAGATGCCGTGAAAGGTATGCAGTGACTGGTATAATACAGTGTGCAGTCGCACAGATGCCATGAAAAGTCTGCAGTGACTGGTATAATACAGTGTGCAGTCACACAGATGCAGCGAAAGGTATGTAGTGACCGGTATAATACAGTGTGCTGGGCCTGGCACAGTACAGCAAGGGCCAGCTGCGACAGACAGGACTGTATATATGAAATTTCAGTCACTGTGGCACACACACACACACACACACACACACACACACACACACACACACACACACACACACACACACACACACACACACACACACACACATATCAGAAGAACATTAGCTCAAAAGAACTGTTTTGGGGTGCTTTTAGCAACAAATATTAGCAAGGAGCAAGCTAACAACAACCTAACAAACGTTTTCCACATCTCCAGCAAGCTCTGTCCCTTCCCTTTCACTATAGGAAGATCATCAGAGTGAGAACATGGCCAACGCGGCAGCGTTTTTATGGGGGGGCAGGGTTCCAAGAGGGAGTGCAGCCTGATTGGCTGCCATGTGTCTGCTGACTGTGATGTAGAGGGTCAACGTTTAGCCCAATGATGTGGTATAGGGGGCGTGTCAAACTCGCTATGTGTTTGCGATTCTCCGCGAACCGCTCGGATTCACACAAACAAGTTCACTGGCGAACCATTCGGGCCATCTCCACTTAGTAATAGCAGTGATAGCAACCATTAGAGATTATGCAAACAACTGTTATCCGGGGAGTCCGAGAGATTTCGCTGCCGGGATACTTGGGCGCATGATACAGCCGGTATATGGCTTATGGCTTATCCAGCTGCTGCACAAGTTCCCGGCTGCATTAAGTACTATTCCCCCTCCAGGTCCACGTGAATAGTTGGGAATGATGTAATTTATATACATCAGATAGCTATCGCTGGAGGCCGAATTACTGTGTTTTCAAAGTAACTCCAGCTCTGCTTTCTGACGGCACCGAAGTTACTGACTATGCGCCGCTATAGCCACTGTGCCCAAATCTACCTGTGCTGCATTTGTAGTGTTAGTATCCGGGGACTATTGACATAAAGTCTACAGGATCATCTTCCAAACACCTTACTGATAACTGGATAGTCATGCTACCTATCAAGGCAGCTCCCACTAGCATCTAATATTTCAGGTGCCCAGATGGGGAAAGCCATGGTGGCCTTTTGGATATGTCAGCCTTAAACTACTCATTAAAGATTTGGCTTCCAAATCAGTGAAGAGGACTGAGGAGTCTGGACCAGAGGAAAACTCATTGAGGAAAATAATATAGTGTACTTCTGATGTGAAAAATAAAATCAATTTTTTACTCACCTCAGGCTTCTTCCAGCCTTTCGCAGCAGTCTCAGTCCCTTGCCGCAGCACCGGCGGTTGTCCTCGCTGTCCCACTGACTGCCCACAATGATGTTGACTTGCCGGTGGTGTTGGGTCTTCTGCGCCTGCACAGGCTCGCATTCACGTCATCTGGGGTACGCACCTGCGCAGATGCAGAAGACCCGAATCCGCTGGCGGGTCGTCATCATTGCAGGTGTCCAGCAGGGACGCCGAGGAGTATGGGGATGCGGCGAGGGACTGAGACTGCTGCTAGGGGCTGGAAGAAAGTTAAAAAAATGGTTTTATTTTTCAAATCGGAAGTCCTTTAAGTATGGTTTCTGCTCCATGACTAGAATTTTACTTTATCCTATATAATAAACCCCCCATGTCCCTGTGTCTTCCTGTGTCCTTGCTTCCTCCTGTGTCCCTCCCTGTGTCCGTGCTTTCAGACCTGACAGTTTGCTGTGTGTGAACCTCATTACATTGTGGGAAATAACAGCTTTTTCCAACTGCCAAGCAAACAACATCTCCCTGTGTGCATATACTTCAGACAGCATTGGTGGATGGGCCAGCGGGACAGACACGTCTGTGCGCTTGTTGCTGGGAGTAGCGGTCCTGGCCTAGTACCCATTTTTTAAGGGGTGGGCTTTTTACTAGTATATATATATATATATATATATATATATATATATATATATATATATATATATATATATATATTTACAGTTAATTAATCAAGTTAAGCTGTTACTGGAGATACTAGAAAACTATACAGTTTACTTTAAATAAAAATGCCGGATCTTTACCTGTACTTGTATGACCTATTATTTCCCAGGATCTTTTCAATACTATGATATATTCACATGTTTAACCAACATTTAACCACTTCACCACTGAGGGGTTTTACCCCTTGAGCACCAGAGCAATTTTCACCTTTCAGCGCTCCTTCAATTCCTTCGTCTATAACTTTATTATTACTTATCACAATGAAATGAACTATATCTTGTTTTTTTCGCCACCAATTAGGCTTTCTTTAGGTGGGACATTATGCCAAGAATTATTTTATTCTAAATGTGTTTTAATGGGAAAATAGGAAAAATGTGGGAAAAAATTAATTATTTTTCAGTTTTCGGCCATTATAGTTTTTAAATAATGCATGCTACTGTAATTAAAACCCATGAAATGTATTTGCCCATTTGTCCCGGTTATAAAACCGTTTAAATTATGTCCCTATCACAATGTTTGGCGCCAATATTTTATTTGGAAATGAAGGTGCATTTTTTTCAGTTTTGCGTCCATCCCTAATTACAAGCCCATAGTTTATAAAGTAACAGTGTTGTACCCTCCTGACATAAATATTTAAAAAGTTCAGTCCCTAAGGTAACTATTTATGTTTTTTTTTTTAATTGTAAATTTTTTAATTTTTTTTTAATTACAAAAAAAAAAATGGGGAGTGTGGGAGGTAATGAGTTAATTTTTTGTGTTTAAGTAATATATTTGTATGTGAAAAATGCTTCAGGGTGTAGTTTTACTATTTGGCCACAAGATGGCCACAGTAACTTTTTGTTTAATGCGACCACCAAGCGTCCTTCCGGACGCTTGGAGGAAGTACTAGGAGGCTGGGTAAGTGTTTTTTTTTTTCACGATGATCGCGCTGCTCATCGGAGAGCAGCGGATCATTGCGGGGCTTAGATCAACGAACGGGAATGTATTTTCCCGTTTATTGATCCCCGGGCGAGTGGCGTGTTTACGAGCGGGAGTGCGCGCTAGAGCATACGGGAGCGCGGACAGCAGCGGGAGCGCGGAAAGTACGGATTTCTCTGTCCCTGGGGGTTAAAGGATGGAAAAAGGGACGGAGAAATCCGTACGGGCGGGGGTAAAGTGGTTAAGCATAGTTTATTTGCTAGCTTTCAAGCAAAAGAATTAAGGGATAACTGTACCATCGCAAATAAACAAGTTATCATTTCTACCCCAGGAGGATCAGCAGGACAGCCATGAAATTCCCACATTAAAGGACACCTGAGGTGAAAATAAACTAATGAAATTAGTTTGTATCTATCAATTGTATCTCTCTTCTCCTAAAAATGAGTTTGTAAGATTTTTTTGCAGTTTTATCTTTTATTTTAAATCTACCTTTTACGTTTTTACCGTTTTATTGTTTTTTGCTCAATGACACATTCATTGAAGTAAGCCAGAGCTAAAATCAATGAACCATTGACCCTTTTTATCTACCCCCTTCTCTCAGAAGCCATTTTCTGCTAGGAAAGTGTTTTATGGCTGTAATTTCTTATCAGTGAGAGTCACACTGTAGTCTAACCCAGTTCTGACTCAGACAGGAACTGCCACTTACATACCTGATGTTTAACTCTTTCAGGCAGAGAAAAAAAAAGAAAAAGTAAAAAAAAGGAACACAGCCTAATTATTTGTGTGCTAGGCACTGTACATACACACGTCTATCTCATGTTACATGTCAACTTGAGTATCCTTTAAGAAAATAAATACGGCAGTCACTATATACCTCTCACTTGAGGTGTGCTTCGATTGTACATGTTGCTACTCATCCCATGTGAGTGAACATAACACAGCATAGGGTGGCTTGTCACAACAATCAGTGACATCATGCCCTATCTACAAAAGGAGGGGGAGATTGATGCAAGCCTTGCATTGCAAGAGGCAGATGTTCTACACTATTTGCAATACATTTTGACGTGACAGTGGATGCCCCGCCCCCTGCCATAAATACCTTTCAACCCCTTCCTCTGTAGATGAGGCATGATGTGGTTGGTTGCTATGAAATCTAGCCAACTGTCCCCTCATGCTTGGCTCCACCAATGCAGGGAACTCCAGGGGATTAGATGGTAACTGTCCCTATTTTGTAAGTATAGTAATATTTAAAGTTATACTTCCTTACACAATAATATTTTGTTACACAAATTGTATGGATCTCACCTTTTGAATCCACCAGCATACATAAGAGGGTGAAAATGACCGCGACAGACGTAGTTCTTTTCATTATGTAGAGCATGGTCTCCTGAGCTGTCTTATCAATCAACCTAGAAAATTAACATGGTTATTATCACCTGGGAAGCTAAAGCACAGAAGTGATTTCCCCACATGTGGTCTGTGCTAACTACAGTCATTACACCTCCCAACTTCATAGGAATCTCAGGAGTTTAAAAAATGTTATGAGAAAAAAAAAATTCTTGCCCCAAGCAAGCCAAGTAAATACAGTGGGTTGCAAAAGTATTCGGCCCCCTTAAAGTTTTCCACATTTTGTCACATTACTGCCACAAACATGCATCAATTTTATTGGAATTCCACGTGTAAGACCAATACAAAGTGGTGTACACATGAGAAGTGGATCGAAAATCATACATCATTCCAAACATTTTTTACAAACAAATAACTGCAAAGTGGGGTGTGCATAATTATCAATACTTTGTAGAACCACCTTTTGCTGCAATTACAGCTGCCAGTCTTTTAGGCTATGTCTCTACCAGCTTTGCACATCTAGAGACTTAAA
Organism: Hyperolius riggenbachi; assembly: GCF_040937935.1. Classification (NCBI taxonomy): domain Eukaryota; kingdom Metazoa; phylum Chordata; class Amphibia; order Anura; family Hyperoliidae; genus Hyperolius; species Hyperolius riggenbachi. The sequence goes on from NC_090649.1 coordinate 35,098,777, forward strand.
TCCTTGCCCATTCTTCTTTGCAAAACAGCTCCAGCTCAATCAGATTAGATGGACAGCATTTGTGAACAGCAGTTTTCAGATCTTGCCACAGATTCTCGATTGGATTTAGATCTGGACTTTGACTGGGCCATTCTAACACATAGATATGTTTTGTTTTAAACCATTCCATTGTTGCCCTGGCTTTATGTTTAGGGTCATTGTCCTGCTGGAAGGTGAACCTCTGCCCCAGTCTCAAGTCTTTTGCAGTCTCCAAGAGGTTTTCTTCCAAGTTTGCCCTGTATTTGGATCCATCCATCTTCCCATCAACTCTGACTAGCTTCCCTGTCCCTGCTGAAGAGATGCACCCCCAGAGCATGATGCTGCCACCACCATATTTGACAGTGGGTATGGTGTGTTCAGAGTGATGTGCAGTGTTAGTTTTCTGCGACACATAGAGTTTTGCATTTTGGTCAAAAAGTTCCATTTTGGTCTCATCTGACCAGAGCACCTTTTTCCACATGGTTGCTGTGTCCTCCACATGGCTTGTGGCAAACTGCAAACGGGACTTCTTATGCTTTCTGTTAACAATGCCTTTCTTCTTGCCACTCTTCCATAAAGGCCAACTTTGTACAATGCATGACTAATAGTTGTCCTATGGACAGAGTCTCCCACCTGAGCTGTAGATCTCTGCAGCTCGTCCAGAGTCACCATGGGCCTCTTGACTGCAGTTCTGATCAGTGCTCTCCTTGTTCGGCCTGTGAGTTTAGGTGGATGGCCTTGTCCCGGTAGGTTTACAGTTGTGCCATACTCCTTCCGTTTCTGAATGATCGCTTGAAAAGTGCTCTGTGGGATGTTCAAGGCTTTGGAAATCTTTTTGCAGCCTAAGCCTGCTTTAAATTTCTCAATAACTTGATCCTTGACCTGTCTTGTGTGTTCTTTGGACTTCACGATGTTGTTGCTCCCAATATTCTCTTAGACAACCTCTGAGGCCCTCACAGAGCAGCTGTATTTGTACTGACATTAGATTACACACAGGTGCACTCTTTTTAGTCATTAGCACTCATCAGGCAATGTCTATGGGCAACTGACTGCACTCAGATCAAAGGGGGCCGAATAATTACGCACACACCTCTTTGCAGTTATTTATTTGTAAAAAATGTTTGGAATCATGTATGATTTTCGTTCACCTGTACACCACTTTGTGTTGGTCTTTCACGTGGAATTCCAATAAAATTGATTCAGGTTTGTGGCAGTAATGTGACAAAATGTGGAAAACTTTAAGGGGGCCGAATACTTTTGCAACCCACTGTATGTATCTTACATCTGGAATACAAGTATCACCCTGGCTTCTATGTGTAACAATTGTCCCTTAGAGGCTGTGGAGTTGCAGTAATGGCTGCTGATGTATTCCCTGCTGCACTGATCTTATCAGGGTAATATGAGGGGAGCAGATAAAAAAATGGCACAGGACAGGAGCCCATAAAAATGGCACCGCAATATGTATAGGAGTAGCTATGGGTGGGCCCGGGCGCAGCACTGTGAGGGTGCTCAGCACGTCTGCCGCACCCACCCTCCCTCTGCAGAAGAGTTAGCAGGAGAAAAAGTGAGGTACATTTGGCTATCTAAAGGGGAGTTCCTCTGGCTATATAAAGGGGGAGACATCTGGCTGTTTAAAAGGGGCACGTCTGGCTATCTATAGGGGGGAAGGGAGGCACATTTGTCTATCTGTGGGGGGAAGGGGGCACATCTGGCTATCTAGACAGCATTGGTATATGTGTCTCCACCCATGACCACACCCACATTATGATGCGTATCCACACCCATTTTGTACGAGGGGTCCCTGGGCGCTGAAAACCCTACCTACGCCTCTGTGCAATAGGCAGTAATAGTACAAGCCACGATTAGCGGCAAGAAGGTTAAATTATGATGCCCAACAAATAGCAGGAGTCTAGCACCCGCTATTTATTGGGCAACATCATTTAACCTTCTTGCCGCTAATTGCGGCTTGAACTATAGCTGCCTATGGAGGCAGGGAGTCAGGTACAGGCAGGGGGGGGTACAGTGGTTAGGTTTGGGGGGGGTGGAGTGGTAAGGTTTAGGCAGAGGGAGGCTTCAGTGTAAGAGTAGGCAGGGGCTTTAGTATACATTACCTGGTCCCAGGTGATTGTGTCTCCTCTACTTCCTTGTTATTTTGCAGGTGTCCTGCAGCTAGCCAATCACCGCAGGGCTTCAGTCCCCGCATGGTGATTGGCTGGCTGCATGACAGTCCTGCACACTAAGCAGGAAGTGAAGGAGACGCAATAGCTGGGAGCAGGTAATGTATCCCTGATGCCAGGAGCAGTAATGTATCACCTGTGAAGGCCATTTTAGGACATTTCTAAAATGTTAAATAACCTTAGTAGATATTGGGCTTGATTCACTAACCGGCGCTAAGCCGGTTAGTGTGCCTTATCACTTAGTGGGCACAAACTACAGCGCTAACCTTATCTGAGGTTAGTGTGCCTTATCTGAGGTTAGTGTGCCTTATCTGAGGTTAGTGTGCCTTATCTGAGGTTAGTGCACACAGCGTAATGCGCTGATCTTTGCGCAGGGTGAGACGATAACATCGCATCTGCTATACTGTACATGATGCAACCTTAAGGTCGCATAGGATGTGACCTAAACGGCGCATCAGTGCATCGTTATCGTCGCTGTGACGGACGAGCCGTCAGTGCGCAGAAAACGCAGCCGCAATCGACTTCCTGCCTCGGTTGTCGTTGCGCTGCCCCAATCAGAATCTCGTGTCTGTGGACACCAGGCAGTCCAGCCTGGGGAGTCTCTGCTGTCTTCAGGGGAGTAATTAGCAGAGTTCTTTTCATGAAGCCTGTGCCCTGTGACTTGCTAATGAAGCCAGAGGGGTAACACTCAGATGTTAATTAACAAACCAGGAGTCTTTTCAGAGCCAAGGAAGCTAATCCCAGCAGGAGGCAGACTTAGCGGAACCATTCAGCCAGGATAGGGAAACATAGAGTTATGATCTTTATGCATGTTTTAGAAGTATCATACATCGGAGAGCTGTGGGAGTTATATCCTTCTGCTGGTCCGGATCTTGTGAGTATTTTGATATTAAATTGGGGCCACTGGCAGAATCAGAACTCGGGGAATTCCACCGTTTTTTAGCCGGGCATGCAAACATGCCCAAGTTTGATATCATATTAATAGGTAGGTTCTGGGGATCGAGAATATGTAATTATTATTTGTGTGCCGGCCGCGCAGGTCTGCCTAGGGAACATGTCAGGATTATGAGGTTGCTAAAGCCCCTGCCCAGATGTGATTACCATAGTCCAGCCTGGGGGCCGACTCTGGAAGCCCGCCTCTGATCTCAGCTCCATTAAAAGTGAATGAGCTGCCTGGGAAGGAAGTCCTCCCATTCCATCCATATGAGAACATCCTGCTGCCAGCTCAGAGGACATAGGGCTGGTGGCCATTTTGCTGAACTTTGAATGAAGCCCTGAGACAAAGGACACATGTGCGGGCGGCCATCTTGATTGGCCATCTCTTCTGTAATCTGGAACAAAGAATTCTGCTGAATTCTGATTGAAACCAAGAACTTTATGATTTTCCCACAAGGACATATTTCCACAAACCATAAGTATTTTCTTCCTTTTTATTTCATACTGGCTATTACTGTCTTAATAATTGTGATTTTAATAATTGTCTGTATATATTAATTATTTATATTGCGTGAATAAACGACTTTCTCCAAGTCATTCACTGTCCGCTACCCTGCTTATCAGCACACACACAGAACTGATCCCGGGTCTCTGAAGATACGCTACCGTTTGTTTGTTGTTGGCTAGACAGAATATCGTGTGTTTAACCGTTTTATTCGCACGACTAGTCAGTCAGTGTAGTGGGCTCCACGGTCCCATGATAACCGCGGTGGTGGCAGTTTACTCTGAACCAGTGGGTGAAGTTGTAATCACCCGTGTCTCACAGGCTCCCTTCTGAGTTGTCTGCGGCTAATTCTTAACGGTTCCTGCGCATTGACTGCGACCAGAGTTCGCACGATCTGTGCGCTGGCACCGTTTAGAAGGCTAAGTGCGGTCAGCCACTAGAGCTCCTGTGACAGTCGCATCATATACAGTGGGTGGGACATTATCATTGCACCCCGCGCAAAGATCTGTGCATTACGCTGTGCACGCGGTGTGGTGCGCGATGGAGCTTTGTGCATCTTTTAGTGTGCACAAAGCTACTTATGGAGCTGTGGCAGTGTTAGCCCCCGAGTCCCCAGAGCTGAGGGAACTTTTTTTTTTTTTTTTTTTTTTTAAACCGTTTCCCCCATTCCTCGGCTATAATGTAATATTTCCAGCTCCCCACCACTCTCCTCGTTCCCCCGTGCTGCTGCCGCCTCACCTCTCAGATCGGCGACGGGCAGGAGATAGGATGGAACCAGCCACACCGGCGCACGGCAGCCGCACGGGGGACTTTAAATGCTGGACGTGACAGATGATGTCACTTCCTGCATTTAAATTCACTGCGTGGCTGCCGTGCGCTGGTGTGGCTGGTTGCTATCTCCTGCCTGGTCCGATCTAAGAGGTGAGGCGGCGGCAGCACGGGGTAATGAGGGGAGGGGAGCGGAGGGGGGCTGGAAATATTACAATATAGCAGCCAATCTGACGGCGTTTTGTGGGTAAATCTGCAGCCGATCAGCAGATCTGAGTGCATTTTGTGGGGACATCTGCAGCCAATCTGAGTGCATTTTGTGGGGACGTCTGCTCCCAATCTGGGTGCATTTTATGGGGACATCTGCAGCCAATCTGGGTGCCTTTTGTGGGGACATCTGCAGCCAATCTCTGTGCATTTTGTGGGGACATCTGCAGCCAATCTGACTGCATTTTGTGGGGACATCTGCTCCCAATCTGAGTGCGTTTTGTGGGGACATCTGCAGCCAATTTGAGTGCATTTTGTGGGGACGTCTGCTCCCAATCTGGGTGCATTTTATGGGGACATCTGCAGCCAATCTGGGTGCCTTTTGTGGGGACATCTGCAGCCAATCTCTGTGCATTTTGTGGGGACATCTGCAGCCAATCTGGGTGCATTTTGTGGGGACATCTGCTCCCAATCTGAGTGCATTTTGTGGGGACATCTGCAGCCAATCTGAGTGCATTTTGTGGGGACGTCTGCTCCCAATCTGGGTGCATTTTATGGGGACATCTGCAGCCAATCTGGGTGCCTTTTGTGGGGACATCTGCAGCCAATCTCTGTGCATTTTGTGGGGACATCTGCAGCCAATCTGGGTGCATTTTGTGGGGACATCTGCAGCCAATCTGACTGCATTTTGTGGGGACATCTGCTCCCAATCTGAGTGCGTTTTGTGGGGACATCTGCAGCCAATTTGAGTGCATTTTGTGGGGACGTCTGCTCCCAATCTGGGTGCATTTTATGGGGACATCTGCAGCCAATCTGGGTGCCTTTTGTGGGGACATCTGCAGCCAATCTCTGTGCATTTTGTGGGGACATCTGCAGCCAATCTGGGTGCATTTTGTGGGGACATCTGCTCCCAATCTGAGTGCATTTTGTGGGGACATCTGCAGCCAATCTGAGTGCATTTTGTGGGGACGTCTGCTCCCAATCTGGGTGCATTTTATGGGGACATCTGCAGCCAATCTGGGTGCCTTTTGTGGGGACATCTGCAACCAATCTCTGTGCATTTTGTGGGGACATCTGCAGCCAATCTGGGTGCATTTTGTGGGGACATCTGCAGCCAATCTCGGTGAATTTTGTGGGGAAACTGCTGCTATTTTTTTTTTCGGGGGGGGGGGGGGGGGGACTACTAGGGTCTGCCGGCCCTCCACCATGTGGCCTGGAAAAGAAACGGCCCTCCATGCCCGCGAAGTTGGACGGCACCGATATACAGTATAGCGGGTGCAACGTTATCGTTGCACCGCGTGCAAAGATTGCCGCATTTCACTGTGCACGCTGTGTGCGCTGTGCGCGGTGCAATACGCGATGTAGCTTTGTGCATCTTCTAGTGTGCACAGAGCTACTTAAGGGACACTAAGTTCAGATAAGGCACACTAACCTCAGATAAGGCACACTGACCTCAGATAAGGCACACTAACTCAGATAAGGCACACTGACCTCAGATAAGGCACACTAACCTCAGATAAGGCACACTGACCTCAGATAAGGCACACTAACCTCAGATAAGGCACACTAACCTCAGATAAGGACAGCAGCAGAGAATAAAGCCAGCACTCACCACTTGGGCTGCATTTGAATGACTCATCACCTCATGTGCACCACTTAAATAGCTCAAATACACACTCAGCAATCAAACAGATGCAAAACATATGCATAATTAAATACTTACCATGCAAACAGGAAAGCACTATGGGGGCTGCTAGCCTGGTAGTTACAGAATTATGGAAATAAATACGGGTAAAAGGCTGCGCATCCCTGACCTAATACTACAATTGAATGGTTAATCGCTTAGATTAGATAGTGTAGGACATCTGCTCTGGAGAATTACCTCAACGTTGGTGCAGATGTCTAGTAGATTGTATTTTGCATGCAAACTATAATGGAAGCTAAACTTTCTCCATAAACCAGTATTGCATTGTTTGGATGCGGGGCGTGCAATTTTAGTCCAGGAGGGGCGGTGTACGCCACAGCAATTAACCACTCAATTGTAGTATTAGGTCAGGGATGTGCAGCCTTTTACCTGTATTTGTAACCTCAGATAAGGCACACTAACCTCAAATAAGGCACCCTAACCGGTTTAGCGCCGGTTAGTGAATCAAGGCCATTATCTGCATCACCCTGCGCTATTTTATTGCGGCACCATTTTTTAATGTACTCAGTGAGGGAGCTCAGGGCTAAACCATGACAGCACTGTGGTCAGGTACAGTGAAGCATGCAATTTGGGAGCTGTAGAAGTTTGGGTTCCGCCATTGGCATCCGTAGAAATAGGCTTACCCCTCACCCTCCGGGATCCAGCGTTGCCCGCCCCCCAATCGGCAGCATGTAAACATATACCTTCCTGGCTCCAAAGCAGGTGCAATGGTGGCTCTCTGATTGGCTCTGGTGGAAATAGCTGAGCCCCATCGGGTCCGCTCTATTACAGGTGACTTGAGTGGACCCGATCGGTCTGGGCTATTCCCACTGGAGCCCATGGGAAAGATGCTACTGCGCCTGCGCTGGAGCCGGAGAAGGTAAATATTGCCGCCACTTCTGCGCCTGCACCACTGGCAACAACCTTGTTGTCTGTATTTTTGGGGCTGCCAGCGCTGGATCCTGGAGGGTGAAGAGGACGGGGAAGCATCATTAGGATCCAGAGGCTTCCCCCTCCCAAGGTTAGCACACCCACGGGGCTGTTTTTTTTTTTTTTTTTTTTTTTTTTTTTTTTTTTACAATTCCTTTTTAAAGTGGACCTGAACTCAGACCTCCTCTCTGTTCCAAAAGATACACAACAGCATAATAACCTTTAAACAAACAAACAAACAACATGTACAGGTAGTGCCCGACTTAGAAACGCCCAACTTACGAATGACCCGCCAATACAAACGGCATGGATTCAGTGTTTCCATGGGAACAAGCCAAAAAAAAATTTGAAATTGGACTAGTTTTTGAGAAAATCGATTTTCAAAAATTCAAAGAAAAAAATGACGGTACTTATCCGTTATCCGGGCGCATCCGGCAGGTGGCGACAAAACTCCACCAGAGTTACATCTTTCCCTACTATCCATGGCGGCCTGGAGGGGGAATAGTAATTAGCGCCACCTGCCGGATGTGCCCGGCTAACGGATAAGTACCAAAATGACTTTTAAACTTGTATAAGCAGACACAGAGTGCAGAGGTGACACAGAGGGGGACACTGGAGGCCCAGGGGGGGGGCACAGGGGACAGCGATAGCACATTGTTCCGACTTAAGAACAGATTCAGGTTAAGAACGAACCTACAGACCCTATCTCACTTGTTAACCGGGACTACCTGTATTTGTTACAGCTGATACAAATCCTAAAATAAATCTGCACAGTTTAACTTTCTACTTCCTGATTCATGGAAGCAGACATAATGCTTACAGCTTGTGCTTTCAAATGGTCTTAGCTGCTTATCTGCCATGGGCAGTCATGTGACACGGGGGGATCAAATTACAACTTGATATTAGACACAAATGATTGGGAATTAGACAGGCTAAACTCTCTGAATACATACAGGGCGCATTTCTCTCTGTTTTCCTTCTGCCCTGGGCAAGAGTTTGGGTCGATTTTAAGAATGAAAAAAGCAAATACTCTGAAAGCAATCAGAACCTGGCTTGTATAGGGCTGCAGACAAGGCTTCTCAGCCAATATGGGCTTGCATATTGTAGTTTCTTGTGCAGCACAAATACACATGAGCTGAAAACTGATTGCAAGTAAGGCATCAGTTCCACATATTGCAATGCATGTTAGCAGAGAGGCCATGTGCAGGCTGTCTCTATCCCCTCCCTAATCTCTTCCTCTCTTGAGAGAGGTATCCAATGTTTTGAGAACAAGTATGCTTTGGTATTTGGGAGCTGACTTACCTGTAAGCTAAGGAAAAAAGGGAGCCATATAAATCTATCCTACTAATATAATAAATGGGAAAGTTCAGATGTTTGGATGTTTGGATGTTTGTTACTCGATCACGCAAAAACGGCTGAACGGATTTGAATGAAATTTTGCACACACATAGTACATTACCTGGAATAAAGTATAGGATACTTTTTATTCCCATAACCAAAAAGAGACAAACACAAATTTCACTGGAAAATGTAAACTGCAGACATTCTTACGGGATCAGTGAATAATGGCGCACAGCGCCTATGCATAAAAATGGCGCCGCATTAAAAAGATACGCTTATCGCTATTTATCGTTAGTACTGCATAATAATGGCGCACAGGGAAAAAAGAAGAAAAACGGCACACACTAACGTTATTTATCAATAGTGGCACACACTAACGTTATTTATCAATAGCGCCCTACATAAGCCAAACTGCAGACGTTATTTAACTGCAAAACGGGGAATGGATTTAATGTAACACTGTCAAGGTTAGGGTTAGGCACCACTGGGGGGGTCTTAAGGTTAGGCACCACCAGGGGGGTCTTTGGGTTAGGCACCACCAGGGGGGTCTTAGGGTTAGGCACCACCAGGGGGGTCTTAGGGTTAGGCACCAACCAGGGGGGTCTTAGGGTTAGGCACCAACCAGGGGGGTCTTAGGGTTAGGCACCACCAGGGAGATCTTAGGGTTAGGCACCACCAGGGGGGGTCTTAGGGTTAGGCAACACCAGGGGGGTCTTAGGGTTAGGCACCACCAGGGGGTGGTTAGGTTTAGGCACCACCAGGGGGTGGTTAGGGTTAGGCACCACCAGGGGGGTTTAGGGGTTAGGGATAGGTACAGAGAGGGTTCTGTGTGTTAACGGTAAATAACAATAAGGCTTTAACGTTAAATAACAATAAGGCTTTAATGTTAAATAGCGATAAGAGTCAAACGGATTAGCGGCAACACCATGCGCCATTATTCGCAGGCGCCATTTTCAGATGGATGCATTCTTACACTGTTACACTGGAGGTGTGTTTAGCTTCTAAGGATAGAATGGTTAATTTGCATATATTCAGCAGTGATGCACTGGGAGACATCTCAAGCTCACTCCAACCTGAATTATCGCAAATTCTTTCTGTTTTAAGAAAGCAAACGTTTGTTTTTCTTAACATTTTAGTAAGGGGGCTTTTAGGACAATTGTAGTCCCTTACACACTCCAATGAGTTCTGGGTCACCATGAGCTTGCTGGTTAGTCTGTACCTCTCGGTGTTACAAGCCCTACTGCATAGAGCCAAATTAATCCATACCATGCACTGATTAGGATCAAACAATCCAAAACAGTCTGTATGTATGTTGGATTATTATGGCTCTGTACAAATTAACAAGCTGACACATCAGTGCATTCCAGCGGTTCTGGAGGTGTGTTTAGTTTCTAAGGGTAACAATGGATGATTTGCATATATTCAGCAGGGATGCACTGGGAGATATCTCAAGCTCACTCCAACCTGAATTATCGTAAATTCTTTCTGTGTTAAGAAAGCAAACTTTTGTTTTTCTTACGCTGTTAATGGTAGGGTTCTCAAACTTTGCACAGTTGGTCAATTTTCAAGGGGGATATTTCTGCCATTCTTGCACTGTTAATGGCACAAGCCTCAAACCTGGTATAGTTGATCATTGGGTGATTGGGGTTCAATTTCAGAAAGGGGGTGGAGCCACAAATAGACAATCAGATTTGTTTCATTCCAATGCAAATTATTGTTGCCAAACACCGCAAAGCTCACAAACTTGGTAATTGAGTAATTGATTAATTGTGTGTTAGGGTTAGGAAAGTGGGCACAGCCAACACCAGCCAAATACATAAGCGGGCAACGCAGGGTCATAAGTGGGCGGAGACAAATACAAATTTTACTGGGAAAATGTAAACAGCAGCCATTCTTACACTGTTAATGGTAGGGTTCTCAAACTTTGCACAGTTGGTTACTGGGTGACTGGGATTAATATTCATAAAAGTGGGTGGAGCCTACAAAAAACAATCAAAAATTACCTATTGATTTTTCAGGGGAATACTTCATTGCTGCCATTCTTGCACTGTTAATGGCACAAGACTCAAACCTGGTACAGTTGATCATTGCGTGACTGGGGTTTAAATTTATACAAGGGAGTGGAGCCCCAAACAGCCAATCTGATTTGTTTCATTTTAATGCAGGTTATTGATGTCAAAGATCGCAAAGCTCACAAACTTGGTCATTGAGTAATTGAGTAATTGTGTGTTAGGGTTAGGAAAAGTGGGCGCAGCCAACACCAGCCAAATACATAATCGGGCAATGCTGGGTCATCAGTAGGCGGAGACAAATAAAAATTTCACTGAGAAAATGTAAACTGCAGCAATTCTTACACTATTATTGGTAGGGTTCTCAAACTTTGTACAGTTGGTCACTGGGTGACTGAGATTAATATTCAGAAAAGTGAGTGGAGCCTACAAAAGCCAATCAAAATCCACCTATTAATCTTTAAGGGGAATATTTAATTGATGCCATTCTTGCACTGTTAATGGCACAAGCCTCTTGCACTGTTAATCACCTGTACCTGGTACAGTTGGCCATTGGGTAATTGGGGTTCAAATTCAGAAAAGGGGTGGAGCCACAGCCAATCAGATTTATTTTATTTCAATGCAAATTATTGATGCCAAAGACCGCAAAGCTCACAAACTTGGTCATTAAGTAATTTTGTGTTAGGGTTAGAAAAAGTGGGCGGAGCCAACACCAGCCAAATACATACCTGGGCAATGCCAAGTCATCAGTGGGCGGAGATAAACACAAATTTCACTGGGAAAATGTAAACTGCAGCCATTCTTACACTATTAATTGTAGGGTTCTAAAACTTTGCACAGTTGGTCACTGGGTGACTGGGATTAATATTCAGAAAAGTGGGTGGAGCCCACAAAAAACAATCACAATTCACCTATTGATTTTCAAGGCAAATATTTAATTGCTGCCATTTTTGCACTGTTAATGGCACAAGCCTTAAACCTGGTACAGTTGATCATTGGGTGACTGGGGTTAAATATTTAGAAAAGAGGTGGGGCCACAAACAGCGAATCAGATGTGTTTCATTTCAATGAAAATTATTCATGCCAAAGACCACAAATCTCACACACTTGGTAATTGACTATTGACAATTGTGTGTTAGGGTTAGAAAAAGTGGCCACAGCCAACAGCAGCCAAATACATACTCGGGACACATTAGGACATCAGTGGGTGGAGAAAAATACAAATTTCACTGCTAGAATGTAAACTGAAATTTGGCACACACATAGTACATTACATGGAATATAGTATAGGAAACTTTTTATTCCCATAACCAAAAAGGGGGCGGAGACAAATACAAATTTCACTGGAAAATGTATACTGCAGCCATTCTTACACTGTTACACAGGAGGTGTACTTAGCTTCTAAGGGCACAATGGTTAATTTGCATATATTCAGCAGTGATGCCCTGGGAGACATCTCAAGCTCACTCCAACCTGAATTATCGCAAATTATTTCTGTTTTAAGAAAGCAAACTTTTGTTTTTCTTAACATCTTAGTAAGGGGGCTTTTAGGACCATTGCAGTCCCTTACACATTCCAATGAGTTCTGGGTCACCATGAGCTTGCTGGTTAGTCTGTACCTCTCGGTGTTACAAGCCCTACTGCATAGAGCCAAATTAATCCATGCAATGCACTGATGAGGATTAAACAATCCAAAACAGTCTGTATGCATGTTGGATTATTATGGCTCTCTCTGTACAAATTAACAAAATGACACATCATTGCATTCCAGTGGTTCTGGAAGTGTGTTTAGCTTTTAAGGGTAACAATGGTTAATTTGCATATATTCAACAGTGATGCACTGGGTGACATTTTAAGTTCACTCCAACCTGAATTATCGCAAATTCTTTCTGTTTTAAGAAAGCAAACTTTTGTTTTTCTTACACTGTTAATGGTAGGGTTCTTAAACTTTGCACAGTTGGTCACTGGGTGACTGGGATTAATATTCAGAAAAGTGGGTGGAGCCTACAAAAGCTAATCGAAATTCACCTATTGATTTTCAAAGGAGTGGAGCCACAGCCAATTAGATTTATTTCATTTCAATGCCAATTATTGATGCCAAAGCCCGCAAAGCTCACAAACTAGGTCATCCTTGAGTAATTGTGTGTTAGGATTAGAAAAAGTGGGCAGTGCTAACACTAGCCAATTACATACCCGGGCAACGCCGGGTGACCAGCTAGTATATGTATATATATATAGTAGAGTAAGTGCCTCAACCTTCAAGCAAGAAGAAGAAGTAGCGGCCTGCCCCCAGGGCCTGTCTAAGCGAGGAGAAAAATAGCAGTGGCTGAATAGAGTCCTGGTTAAGGGCACTGCCTTTGATAGGGGAGACCAGAGTTCAAATCCTGGCTAGGGTCAGTACCTATTCAGTAAAGAGTTCAAGGCAAGACTCTCTAACACTGCAGGGTGGCCTCCTGAGCATGTCCCAGTGGCTGCAGCTCTTGAACGCTTTGAGTCCAACAGGAGAAAAGCGCTATATAAATGTTCGGTCCTAGACTTGCCGCCGAGCTGGAGGGGGTAGCGGGCAGGAAGGGGGTATTGGGCACAGCGGCAGGAAGGGGGGTCGGACCCTACCTCCCTCACCTGGGTCCCCCATCTGCACTCCCCCTCTAGCTTAAGCTCAGCAGCAGCCGCCGCTATTAGTAAGAGGCAGCGGGCGGGGATGACTCACCTCTTCCGCGTTCCAGCGTGCATTCCACTGTCGTCACTTCCTGCAATGCCGTCCACTTACAATACAGTGTGCGGCATTGCAGGAAGTGACGACAGTGGAACACACGCTGGAACGCGAAAGAGGTGAGTCATCCCCGCCCGCTGCCTCTTAATAATAGCAGCGGCTGCTGCTGAGCTTAAGCTGGAGGGGAAGCGCACATGGGGGACCCAGGTAAGGGAGGGGGGGTCCTGCTGAACTGAAGCTGGAGGGGGAGCGCACATGGGGGACCCAGGTGAGGGAGGGGGGTTCTGCTGAACTTAAGCTGGAGGGGGAGCGCACATGGGGGACCCAGGTGAGGGAGGTGTGGGTTCTGCTGAGCTTAAGCTGGAGGGGGAGCACACATGGGGAACCCAGGTGAGGGGGGGGGTCCTGCTGAGCTTAAGCTGGAGGGGGAGTGCACATGGGGGACCCAGGTGAGGGGGGGGGGGGTCCTGCTAAGCTTAAGCTGGAGGGGGAGCACACATGGGTGACCCAGGTGAGGGAGGAGGGGGGGTCCTGCTGAGCTTAAGCTGGAGGGGGAGCGCATATGGGGGACCCAGGTGAGGGGGCGGGGTCCTGCTGAGCTTAAGCTGGGGGGGGGAGCGCACATGGGGGACCCAGGTGAATGAGGAGGGGTCCTGCTGAGTTTAAGCTGGAGGGGCAGCGCACATGGGGGCAGAGCCGGGCCGAGGCAGAGGTGAGAGAGGCTCCAGCTTCAGGGCGCAGTGTAGGAGGGGGCGCACAGCTCACTCAGCTATCATTCCCCTATTGTGTTTGAAGCAGAGAGAAATAAGAAAAGGGGATGCATGGCAGTGACTGCAAGCCAGATAACAAGAGATTAAGGTGTTGGGGGCCCGGGGGCGCCTCTTAGTCTAATAGCAATCAGTGTGTGAAGGATGGGTGGGGGGACACAGTTTGCTGTCTCAGCTTTGGGTGCTGGAGGACCTTGTCCCGCCTCTGCATGGGGGACCAAGGTGAGGGAGGGGGGGTCCTGCTGAGCTTAAGCTGGAGGGGCAGCACACATGGGGGACCCAGGTGAGGGAGGAGGGGTCTGACCCGCTTCCCCTTAATGCAGCATATGCTACGCCGCGAGTCGACTAGTATCGTTATATAACTTTATAAGGGCAGCACTGTGGCGTAGTGTTTAGCACTCTCGCCTTGCAGCACTGGGTCCCTGGTACTAATCGCAGCCTCACTGTCCAGAGGAAGCGGGCAAGCACCCGCAAAATGCATTGCTAATTTTATGTGCTCAAATAAAAGACACTTTTTCAATAAACTGGTCCAAAAGTAGTGAAAAAAGAATTTTTTTTTCCGCTACATCTACCAAATGCTTGTTTACTTTTATCTAGCAAATTTAAAAAAAAAAACATAATTTGCTATAGTGCCCCTTTAAGTTACATTAGGGTAAAGTTCCTCTTTGAGTAAAATTTCATTAACACTTTAAAGTTTTCTGAAGTTTTTCCCACTTTTTTTGCCTATGCCTTCTCCATTCATAAGGCAAGTATGAAAGGAAAGAAAGTCATATTTAGGTAAAAATGCATTCCAAATACAGTACATGCTTATGTCCTCAAACCACTATCGTGTGATGCGTCCATTTGAAAAGGGCGCCTGTAAAAAAGGGCGCTTGGTGTAGCCCATATATGCCAAATTTGGCTACAAAGGGCGCCTGGTATAGTCGAAAAAGCTAGTTTTAGTTTATAAAAAGGATACTGTTATAGGCAAAATGTGTTGGGCTCTAGATATAGTTGAGAAAAGTGATTACTATGACAAACTTCTCCCTACTCTCACACAGAACCCTCCCTTGATGGTGCCTTACCCTAACCCCCCTGGTGGTGCCTAACCCTAAGACAGCCCTTGGTGATTGCTATGACCTAACTTCTCCCTACTCTCACACAGAACCATCCCCTAATCCTACCCCCCCCCCCCCCCCTGACAGTGCCTAACACTAAGACCTCCCTGGTGGTGCCTAACCCTAAGACACCCCTGTTGGTGCCTAACCCTAAGACTCCCCTGGTGGTGTCTAACCCTAATCCCCTAGTGGTGCCTAACCCTAAGACTCCCCTGCCACTTGTGATGCCTTATCCTAATCCCCCCTGGTAGCAGAATCAAAAACCTTGTAGCCGGATAAAAAATATGGGCTACAGTAGGGCGCCCTTTTGTAGCCAAAAACCTTGTAGCTGAATAAAAAATATGGGCTACAAAGGGGCGCCCTACAGTAGCTGAAAACCTTGTAGCCGAATAAAAAAAAAGGGCTACAAAGACGCCCTACTGTAGCCAAAGGTAGCCAAATAAAATATGGAATGTTATAGTATCACAGCGCAGATTCACTGTTCTTGCTGGTGTATCTCTCCACTTCACCACCTGTGTGCACTCAGTTGTGCAGATAAAATAAACAGGGATGCTTTCAGTGGACAATGATAGCTCTTATGCTGCATACACACTTGAGATAAAAGTTTTTGGAAAAGGCAAGATCACAGACCAATTTTACCCCATTCCATGTAGTATGAGAGCCATACTCTACACAGTCTATTCTATGGAGCTGCACTCCCCATCAGATAAAAAATTTGCAAGATGCTGCACACAAAGATGCCCCTACACATTCAAAAGATCATTATCTGCAAAAGATCTCTTCCTGCAATAGATCCATTCCTGCAAAATGCATTCATAGTCTATGAGATCTGCAGATCATCATACACACCTTGTTTAATAACAGGCAATCATCTGCAGATCATCTGCAGATCATCTGCAGATCAGATCCACCAGGATGGATTTTCAGATCTGCAGATGATTGCCAGATATGCAGATGAAGTCTGTTAAACAAGGTGTGTATGAGGCTCTGCAGATCTCATAGACTATGAATGCATTTTGCAGGAATGGATCTATTGCAGGAAGAGATCTTTTGCAGATAATGATCTTTTGTATGTGTACGGGCATCTTTGTGTGCAGCATCTTGCAAAGATTTTATCTGATGGGGAGTGCAGCTCCATAGAATAGACTGTGTAGAGTATGGCTCTCATACTACATGGAATGGGGTAAAATTGGTCTGTGATCTTGCCTTTTCCAAAGACTTTTATCTCAAGTGTGTATGCAGCATTAATTTTCTGGATAAAAACAGAACAGGCAATTTAGGGTGGGCACTTACTTCTAGAGGGTCCAAATCCACTCAGGACCCTCCTTGGCTAATAGCGCTTCCCACACCAGGTGGTACTCAGACATCACCCCACGATTCTGCCTCCGTGCTGCCCGCTCTTGTCCCTGAATAAAATATGGTCTACCAAGGGGCGCCTGCTTGTAGCCTATATCAAAACTTGGGCACCCTTTTCACCACCTTGTAGCCCAAATTTGCCGAAATAACATTGATTTCTATGGAGGCACCATTTACATACAGGCAGCTCAGGCGCCCTTTTCAACTGATCCCTGTGTGACTTCTGCAAAGCTTCTTTTTGGGCACCTATACCTGACTAGCTATACTGGGGCACCTATACCTAGCTACCTTTAGTGGGGCACCTATGCCTGGCTAACCTATGCTGGGGGCACTTATACCTGGCTACCTATACTAGCGGCACCTATGCCTGGCTATCTATACTGGGGCAGCTATACCTAGCTACCTATACTGTGGGCACCTATGCCTGGCTACCTATACTGGGAGAACCTATGCCTAGCTACTTATACTGGGGGAACCTATGCCTAGCTACCTATACTGGGGGCATCTATACCTGGGTACCTATACTAAGGGCACCTATGCCTGGCTACCTATACTGGGGGAACCTATGCCTAGCTACCTATACTGGGGGAACCTATGCCTAGCTACCTATACTGGGGGCATCTATACCTGGGTACCTATACTAAGGGCACCTATGCCTGGCTACCTATACTGGGGCAATAATACCTGGCTATCTATACTAGGGGCACCTATGCCTGGCTATCTATACTGGAGCACATATGGCAAGCTGCCTCTACCGGGAGCAACTATACCAGACTACCTATACTGGGGGCACTTATACCTGGCTACCTATACTGGGGGCACTTATACCAGGCTTCCTATACTGGGGGCAACTATACCAGACTACCAATACAATTCATTTTTTATATCCTGCCTGGCCTTTTTAATTTCAGTTTTGAGGGGGGTGGAGAGGAGGAGGGGCGTCCAAAGTTTCACAGGGGGCCCCTCCAGCCCAGTGATTTCTAGTTATGCCCCTGAGTACAGCACTGGCATGTACCTGCACTGCACATAGGCCAACAGATCCAGAGCGCAGCTATAAAACAGCTATGAAAATAATAGTATACCTGAACCTGAATGCTGCTGCGTTCTTCTTCTGTGGTAGCACACTCTTATGTGGGATTTATATAGCAGTGAGCACCACAGAGGATGATGACATAATGAGGGGCATGGCCTGTCCTGGTCTTGTTGCAATTTCAGGGAAGCAGCTGAATCAATTTTTCCAAGGGAAAAAAAAACATAGCTGACCTTATGCAAAGCAAACCTGACGGGAAACTTGATGAGGAGATACACGTGGCTGGAAAGTGTACGGGTTAAGGGCACCACCTCTGATATAGGAGGCCAGGGTTCAAATCTCGTGTCTTTCTGTTCACAGATTGCTCAGCAAGCTCATGGAGAGCCAGAACTCCTTGGAGTGTGTAAGGGGTGAAAAAAGGACCAAAAAGGCCCTCTTACTGTATAAAGTGGAATTTTGCATTCTTAAAACAGAAGGTATCTGAGAAAAGTGACCATATGCATATTCAGCAGTGATGCATTGTGGAAGACATCATATGCACACTCCAACCTGAATTATCTCAAATACCTCCTGTTTTAAGGAGGCAAACTTTTGTTTTGGTTAACATTTTAAAAAGGCAAAATTCTGTTTTACTCTTCCTGTTCAATAAGCCAGTACCTATACAGTAAGGAGTCAGTGGGCTAGACTCCCTAAGACTGCAGGGTGACCTACTCAGAGCCCCCTAGTGGCTGGAGCTACCAAGCACTATGTGAGAAAAGCACTATACAAATATTAGTAGTATTATTATAAACAATTGCTGATGACCCGGCGTTGCCTGGGTATGTATGTGGCTGGTGTTGGCTCCGCCCACTTTTCCTAACTCACAGTAACATTTTTACTACTAACTCTATCACACAAACACTCAGTGACCAAGTTTGTAAGCTTTGGGGTCTTTGGCATCAATAATTTGTATATTCCCATAGAAATTAAACAAATCATATTGGCTGTTTGTGGATCTGCCCTTCTCCAGCATTTGAGCCCCAGTCACCCAATGATCAACTGTAGCAGGTTTGAGGCAGTAATTTAAATATTCTCCTTGAAAATGAACAGGTGGATTTTGATTGGCTATTATAGGCTCCACCCACTTCCCTAAATAATCTCAGTCACCCAGTGACCATCTGGGCAAATTTTGAAAACCCTGTCATTAACCACTTGAGGACCTAGGGCTTTCTACCCCTTAACCTCCCTGGCGTTCTATTAAAATCGCCAGGGAGGCTGCGGGAGGGTTTTTTTTTAATTAAAAAAAACTATTTCATGCAGCCAACTGAAAGTTGGCTGCATGAAAGCCCACTAGAGGGCGCTCCGGATCCGCACTTTCGATCGCCTCCGGCGATCAAAAGTAACAAGGAAGGCCGCAATGAGCGGCCTTCCTTGTTTCGCTTTCCTCGTCGCCATGGCGACGAGCGGAGTGACGTCATGGACGTCAGCCGACGTCCTGACATCTGCTGCCTCCGATCCAGCCCTTAGCGCTGGCCGGAACTGTTTGTTCCGGCTGCGCTGGGCTCGGGCGGCTGGGGGGACCCTCTTTCGCCGCTGCACGCGGCGGATCGCCGCGCTGCGGCGGCGATCAGGTAGCACACGCGGCTGGCAAAGTGCCGGCTGCGTGTGCTGCTTTTTATTTGCTGCAAATCGGCCCAGCGGGGCCTGAGAAATCCTCCTGCGCAGGTTACCCCGAGCTGAGCTCGGGATAACCGGCAAGGGGGTTAAGGACCGGCCACTTTTTTTCCATTCAGACCACTGCAGCTTTCACGGTTTATTGCTCGCTCATACAACCAACCACCTAAATGAATTTTGGCTCCTTTTCTTGTCACTAATAAAGCTTTCTTTTGGTGCTATTTGATTGCTCCTGCGATTTTTACTTTTTATTATATTCAGCAAAAAAGACATGAATTTTGGCAAAAAAATGATTTTTTTAACTTTCTGTGCTGACAGTTTTCAAATAAAGTAAAATTTCTGTATACATGCAGCGCGAAAAATGTGGACAAACATGTTTTGGATAAAAAAAATTTTGACACACAAATGACCCCATTTTAGAAAGAAGACACCCCAAGGTATTCCGTTAGGAGTATGGTGAGTTCATAGAAGATTTTTTTTTTTGTCAAAAGTTAGCGGAAAATTGATTTTTATTGTTTTTTTCACAAAGTGTCATTTTCCACTAACTTGTGACAAAAAATAAAATCTTCTATGAACTCACCATACTCCTAACGGAATACCTTGGGGTGTCTTCTTTCTAAAATGGGGTCATTTGTGGGGTTCCTATACTGCCCTGGCATTTTAGGGGCCCTAAACCGTGAGGAGTAGTCTGGAAATCAAATTCCGCAAAATGACCTGTGAAAGCCTAAAGGTGCTCATTGGACTTTGGGCCCTTTAGCGCAGTTAGGGTGCAAACAAGTGCCACACATGTGGTATCGCCGTACTCGGGAGAAGTAGTACAATGTGTTTTGGGGTGTATTTTTACACATACCCATGCTGGGTGGGAGAAATACCTCTGTAAATGACAATCTTTTGATTTTTTTACACACAATTGTCCATTTACAGAGATATTTCTCCCACCCAGCATGGGTATGTGTAAAAATTCACCACAAAACACATTGTACTACTTCTCCCGAGTACGGTAATACCACATGTGTGGCACTTTTTTGCACCCTAACTGCGCTAAAGGGCCCAAAGTCCAATGAGCACCTTTAGGCTTTCACAGGTCATTTTGCGGAATTTGATTTCCAGACTACTCCTCACGGTTTAGGGCCCCTGAAATGCCAGGGCAGTATAGGAACCCCACAAATGACCCCATTTTAGAAAGAAGACACCCCAAGGTATTCCGTTAGGAGTATGGTGAGTTCATAGAAGATTTTATTTTTTGTCACAAGTTAGTGGAAAATGACACTTTGTGAAAAAAACAATAAAAATCAATTTTCCGCTAAATTTTGACAAAAAAAAAATCTTCTATGAACTCACCATACTCCTAACGGAATACCTTGGGGTGTCTTCTTTCTAAAATGGGGTCATTTGTGGGGTTCCTATACTGCCCTGGCATTTTAGGGGCCCTAAGCCGTGAGGAGGAGTCTGGAAATCAAATTCCGCAAAATGACCTGTGAAATCCTAAAGGTGCTCATTGGACTTTGGGCCCTTTAGCGCAGTTAGGGTGCAAAAAAGTGCCACACATGTGGTATCGCCGTACTCGGGAGAAGTAGTACAATGTGTTTTGGGGTGTATTTTTACACATACCCATGCTGGGTGGGAGAAATAACTCTGTAAATGGACAATTGTGTGTAAAAAAATCAAAAGATTGTCATTTACAGAGGTATTTCTCCCACCCAGCATGGGTATGTGTAAAAATACACCCCAAAACACATTGTACTACTTCTCCCGAGTACGGCGATACCACATGTGTGGCACTTTTTTGCACCCTAACTGCTCTAAGGGGCCCAGAGTCCAATGAGTACCTTTAGGCTTTACAGGGGTGCTCACAATTTAGCACCCCGCCCACTTGCCAGGACAGTTAACAAACCCCACAAATGACCCCATTTTGGAAAGAATACACAACAAGGTATTCCATGAGGGTAATGGTGAGGTCATTGAAAATTTTATTTTTTGTCACAAGTAAACGGAAAATGACACTTTGTTAAAAAAAAAAATAAAAAAAAAATTCTGCTAACTTGTGACAAAAACTAAAATCTTTTATGAACTCACCGTGCACCTCACATAATACTTTAGGGTGTCCTCTTTCCAAAATGGGGTCATTTGTGGAGTCTGTCCTGGCATTTTAGGGTCTCTGCAATCATTACATGTATGGCCAGTATTAGGAGTTTCTGCTATACTCCTTATATTGGGTATACAAGTAATGCACTCTGGGCTGAAAGGAAAAATGAACGGCAAACATACCTTGCTCCACATCAATGGCAGATCTTCCTCCACATCAATGGCAGTGATAACCTCAGGAGAGAGACACCCCGTGCCACCCTGCACTCAGGGTGAGCCACCAACTTATGTGACTGGGCCTCAGAACTTTAGTATACAGCATTATGCCTGTAGGATACAGCAATATGCCTGCCAATAGAGATGACTCTGTGTGGCATTAAAGCATCATCATAGGCCCAAATCACATATAAACCGGGGGTGTCCACACTCAAGGGAAATTCAAACATGCCGTCTTATATCGCCAACCCAGAACAGATCAGCAATATCAAGCATGGAAACCGATCCTTCTTCCCACTTTTATGCTTACCCGTTTGGTCTTCAAGCTTACCTCTCCTCTCCCTGCGACAATGTGCAAAAGACCACTGAGTGTGTGCCTACTCCTGTGTCTGGAGTTCCCTAGGTTCTAATAGTGTACCTGCTCGTGGTACCTCTCAAAACACGGCCCTACGCATAGGCCAGGCTGGTCAGGACAGCGGGGACAATAAAAACTGGTGTCATTCCTTCTTCCAGTCCTGCTGCAGACACGACAACGTTTTCTTCGGATGCGTTGACCTGGGGCACACGGAATCTGATAGGCGTAATGCCTACCATGCAGTCGGCTAGTTGCATCTGGGGGGGGGGCTGGCACCTCCTGGATACAGGATGTCCAGAATGATCTGTTCCTGAAATTGGAGGAAAGATCCAGTTCTCCCAGCCTTACTGTAGAGAACAAAGCTGTTGTAAACTGCCAATTGAATCAGATAAAAAGACACTTTCTTATACCAGCGTCTTGTTTTCCGGGTCATTAAATAGGGCGCTAACCTCTGGTCATTGAAGTCCACCCCTCCCATGTTGACATTATATTCGTGGACGACAAGGGGCTTTTCAATTACCTTAGTTGCCCGTTGAATTTGGACTGTCGTGTCTGTGTGAATGGTGGACAGAAAGTAAACGTCCCTCTTGTCCCTCCATTTCACCGCGAGCAGGTCTTCAGTACGCAAGGCGACCCTCTGCCCCCGTAAAAGTCTGGTGGTAACGAGCCGTTGGGGGAAGCCCTGGCGACTAGGCCGCGCAGTGCCACAGCATCGGATTCCTTCTAACTTTAAGTGCTGAAAGAGGGCCACACTTGTGTAATAATTGTCCACAAAAAGATGGTACCCCTTCTGGAACAAGGGTGACACCAAGTCCCATACAACCTTTCCACTGCTCCCCAGGTAGTCAGGGCATCCGACCGGCTCCAATTTTGAGTCTTTTCCCTCATAGACCCTAAAACGACATGTATAGCCTGTGGCCCTTTCACAGAGCTTATACAGTTTCACCCCATACCGGGCGTGCTTGCTTGGGATGTACTGTTTGATGCC
This sequence comes from Hyperolius riggenbachi, assembly GCF_040937935.1. Lineage (NCBI taxonomy): Eukaryota > Metazoa > Chordata > Amphibia > Anura > Hyperoliidae > Hyperolius > Hyperolius riggenbachi. Next base: position 35,121,612 of record NC_090649.1, read on the forward strand.
AAGGCGCCCGGTAAAGCGTAAGAGGGACTCGTCTACGCAGATGTTCTGTTCAGGGATATAAGCATCTGCAAATGTTGAGGACAGGTGGTCTATGAGGGGCCGAATTTTGTGGAGCCGGTCATAAGCAGGGTCTCCCCTTTCATGACAGGTTTCGTCGTCGTTGAAGTGCAGGAAGCGCAGGATGGACTCAAATCGTGTCCTGGACATGGCAGCAGGGTACAAGGGAACATGATGTACTGGGTTCGTAGACCAATACGACCGCAATACATTCTGTTTCATTAGTCCCAAGTGAAGGATAAGGGCCAAAAAGATTTTAATGTCGGAAACTTGGACTGGTTTCCACCCGAAAGGCTGGGCATACATGCTCTCCGGGTGCTCGGTGATGAATTGTGTGGCTTTACGGTTGGTCTCAACTACAATTAAGTCCAAGAGAACCTGGGTGATGAACAGCTGCAAAAATTCTAGGGCCGTTCCTAGATGAGCTGTCGCCACCTGGACTCCAGACTGGGCGGTGAAAGGGGGCACTACGGGTGCGGCGGAATCAGGGGATTGCCAATCTGGTTGTGCCAGCACCTCTGGGAGTCTATGGGTACTACGGGCCCGTCTTCTTCTTGGTGGCTGTTACGGGGGTACTACTGCACTTGCCACCGTACCAGTTTCCACTTCCATGCTGACGCTCACCACTTCGCCACGGGTCTACGGAAGCACTGGCACTAAGTCCAGGAGATGCTGCGCTGCTGGTGCCTGCCTCACCAAGAAAACTATCAACAGCGCTAGCACCACCCTGCTGCCCTTGAGGCGGATCCTGCGCCACCTGCAGTCTAACGACTTGGGGTCTGGTACGCCTGGCTCTAGCCGGGACCATAGCCTCGTCATCACTATCGGTCAGGGAAGCACTGCTTTCTACAGGTTCAAATTCGGACCCGGAAGATTCGACGGATGATTCTTCCCAAAAGAACTCATCCGACTGGTCCATGCAGTAGCGTTCCTACCTAAGGGCGCAGGGGGGCGGGGCGCACCGGGTACCAGTCAGCCAGGGGGGTGTCGCCACGACCCCCCTACACCTGACTAAGGAGGGGAAGAGCAGCGCTAGGAGGAGGGGTGACAGCAGGGATAGCGGCGGGGAGGGGGAAATATCCCCCCCTCCCTCACCTGGGTCCCCTCCTTCTGCCTCTCTTCTCCCCCCAAAAATGCGGGCAGCGGGCCGGTGGCAGTGGGCAGCGAGCAGGCGGCGAGCGCAGAGTATACTCACGTTACTTCCGCGTATCAGCCTGGAACGCTGCGTCGCCGTCACGTGCCTCTACTGCGCCTCCAATCATTGGAGGCGCAGTAGAGGCACGTGACGGCGACGCAGCGTTCCAGGCTGATATGCGGAACTAACGTGAGTATACTCCGCGCTCGCCGCCTGCTCGCTGCCCACTGCCACCGGCCCGCTGCCCGCATTTTTGGGGGGAGAAGAGAGGCAGAAGGAGGGGACCCAGGTGAGGGAGGGGGGGATATTTCCCCCTCCCCGCCGCTATCCCTGCTGTCACCCCTCCTTCTAGCTACACGGGGGGGGGGGGGAGGAGCAGCACTATACTATCTAAACTGGGGGCCACTATACTAGCTGGGGGCCACTATACTGGGGGCAGCTAAACGGGGGGGGGGGGGGCACTATACTAGCTACACTGGGGGCATCTATGGGGGCCACTATATTACCTATACTGGGGGGGGCACCATACCAGCTACAATGGAGGAAACTATACTATCTAAACTGTGGGCCACTATACTAGCTATACTGGGGCAACTATGGGGGCCACTATACTAGCTATACTGGAGGGCAGCTGTACGGGGGCCACTATACAAACTACACTGGGGGCAGCAACACTACCTACATTGGGGGCAGCAACTAGCTACCTATACTGGGGGCAACTGCTAGCTACCTATACTGGGGGCAGTGGCGGCACGGGGGGGGGGGGGGTGCTTTGGGTGCTGAAGCACCCCTTAAAATTCTCCAAGCACCCCCCAGCGTGAACTGACTTTCGGCATCTAATAGACGCCGTATCAGTTCACCGCAGCGGCAGAGCAGGGCTATAGTAAAATGTCCGAAGCCCTGCTCTGGAGACTTTGGGAGTTGCTGGCTGCAGAGGATCGTGGGAGCTGCGCACTGGACGGAGGCCAGAACAGGAGCTCTGCTGCAGGTGAGTAAATGTTTTTTTTTTTTCTTTTTAATTTATATTAGCAGCCAGGGGTCGCATTTATGCTCTGGCCAGGTCTGCTACACGATTGAAGTGTTTTCTGGACAGGTCTGCCACACGATTGCATGTATTTTCTGGGCAAATCTGCCGACATGATTGCATGGATTTTCTGGGCAAATCTGCCGACATGATTGAACGTTTTCTCTGGGCAAATCTGCAGACATGATTGAACGTATTCTCTGGGCAAATCTGCAGACATGATTGAACGTATTCTCTGGGCAAATCTGCCGACATGATTGAACGTATTCTCTGGGGAAATCTGCAGACATGATTGAACGTATTCTCTGGGCAAATCTGCCGACATGATTGAACGTATTCTCTGGGCAAATCTGCCGACATGATTGAACGTATTCTCTGGGCAAATCTGCCGACATGATTGAACGTATTCTCTGGGCAAATCTGCCGACATGATTGAACGTATTCTCTGGGGAAATCTGCAGACATGATTGAACGTATTCTCTGGGCAAATCTGCCGACATGATTGAACGTATTCTCTGGGCGAATCTGCCGACATGATTGAACGTATTCTCTGGGCAAATCTGCCGACATGATTGAACGTATTCTCTGGGCAAATCTGCCGACATGATTGAACGTATTCTCTGGGCAAATCTGCCGACATGATTGAACGTATTCTCTGGGCAAATCTGCCGACATGATTGAACGTATTCTCTGGGCAAATCTGCCGACATGATTGAACGTATTCTCTGGGCAAATCTGCCGACATGATTGAACGTATTCTCTGGGCAAATCTGCCGACATGATTGAACGTATTCTCTGGGCGAATCTGCCGACATGATTGAACGTATTCTCTGGGCAAATCTGCCGACATGATTGAACCTATTCTCTGGGCAAATCTGCCGACATGATTGAACGTATTCTCTGGGCAAATCTGCCGACATGATTGAACGTATTCTCTGGGCAAATCTGCCGACATTACATGTATTTTCACCCGGGTTCACGGCAAATTACAGTTAGCTCCGCCCTCATCCGGTCATGGCCACGCCCATTTTTTGCCGCATGTTATAGCGCCACCCATTTTTTGCCCCCTTACTTTTTTTTTGGGGGGGGGGGGGGTGTCTTATAATACCCAGCACCGGGTGTCAAATGCCCTAGGTACGCCACTGGGTCCATGTACCTGTATACCTCGTCATCGGAAAGCCCCCTTCTTGCCATTTTGGATTGCTAAATTTATGGGGTTTTCCTCCGAGACTACCCAGAAAAAAAGAGCACCTACCTAGCAAAAAGGGAGTATTTGAGAGGTATTGCGGTTGGTGGGAAGTGGGGTCTCAGAGGCAATCAAACAATCACGGGACAATCAAATACAATTACAGCACAATCGACTCCAATCACAGCACAATCAAATCTGATGCACTCGGAAGGTGATGGGGGAGGGTGGGATTGGGTGTGGCGGGAAGTGGGGTCTCAGGCAATCAAACAATCACGGGGCAATCGAAGCCGATCACGGGACAATCAAATACAATTACAGCACAATCGACTCCAATCACAGCACAATCAAATCTGATGCACTCGGAAGGTGATGGGGGGAGGGTGGGATTGGGTGTGGCGGGAAGTGGGGTCTCAGGCAATCAAACAATCACGGGGCAATCGAAGCCGATCACGGGACAATCAAATACAATTACAGCACAATTGACTCCAATCACAGCACAAGCAAATCTGATGCATTCGGAAGGTGGTGGTTGGAGGTGGTGGGGGGGGAGGGTGGGGTTGGGTGTGGTGGGAAGTGGGGTCTCAGGCAATCAAACAATCACGGGACAATCGAAGCAGATCACGGGACAATCAAATACAATCGCAGCACAATCAAATACAAGCGCAGCACAATCGAATACAAATGCAGCACAGTCAAATACAATGCACTTGGACGGTGATTAGGGGGGGGGGGGGGTCTGAGGGCGATTTGAGGGGGTGGGGGGTTGATCAGGAGCCCGCACGGGGCAGACTGAGTCCTGATCTGATGAGAGGCAGACACAGGGGGTTACTGATCAAAGATCAGTTAGTGATCGCTGGGGAGGACAGATGTAAACAAAGAGCAGGGGATGTAATCAGGCGGGGGGTATGAGGGCAATCGAGGGCCTGGGCAGGTGATCGGTTACCCCCGCGGGGCAGTTAGGGTCTGCTCTGATGGGTGGGGGTGCTGAGGGGTGATGGACAGGTGATAGACAGGTGATCAGAGGGGGATCAGAGGGGGATCAGGGGGTAAGGTAGCTGTATACAGATGTATACAGTATACAGGGGGGTAGTCTGGGATGGGGTCTGGGGGTGATCTAAAGGTAGGGGGGGGATCAGGGGTGACTAGGAGGCAGTTAGGGACCTAAACTAAGGGATAGCGTCAATAGTTAGTGGTAGGTGGGGGGGTGGGGGTTTTGCAGGGGTGCAAGGGTGCTGGCAGGGGTCTGCTGGGGTGATCAGGGGGGGTATGAGGCCTGGGGTGGGTGATCAGGGGGCTGTAAGGCAAAAAAAAAAGGCTGTGTGCTGGCTACTTACAAAGTGCTTCCTCCTCGCTAGTGGTCTCTGCAACAATGAGACCACGAGGCGAGGAGGAAGCACGTATAAGGCACTTTGTTTACTTAACAAAGTGCCTTATACTACCTGATTGGCTACTTTGTTGGATTCCTCCGCTCGCCGGCTCTGCTAAGTGGCCGGCGAGCAGAGGCAAAATGCCGGGCTTCCGACTCCCGGCGGAGGATCGCGTCACTGATGACGCGATCGCTCCGCCCATGCCCCTACAAGGACCGCCGCCATTTGTCAATACGGCGGTCCTTGCGGGGTGCACTTCCCGGCCGCCATTTGTCTATACGGCGGTCGGGAAGTAGTTAACAGTGTAAGAATGGCTGCAGTTTATATTTTCCCAGTGAAATTTGCTTTTGGTTCCACCCACTTTTTGTAACCTTGACACACAGTCACTCAATGACCAAGTTTGTGATCTTTGGGGTCCTTAGCATCTATAATTTGTATTTTCCCAATGAAATGAAATAAATCTGATTGGCTGTTTGTGGCCCCACCCCCTTTTATGAATTTGAACCCCAATGACCAACTGTACCAGGTTTGAGGCTTGTGCCATTAACAGTGCAAGAATGGCAGCAATTTTAATATACCCCTTGAAAATCAACAGGTGAATTTTGATTGCCTTTTTTAGGGTCCGTCCACTTTTCTGAATATTAATCCCAGTCACCCAGTGACCAACTGTGCAAGGTTTGAGAACCCTGCTATTAACAGTGAGAAAGGCTGCAGTTTACATTTTCCCAGGGAAATCTGTTTTTGACTGCACCCACTTTTAGTAACCTTTACACACAGTCACTCAGTGACCAAGTTTGTAAGCTTGCGGGTAGAGTTGGGCCGAACGGTTCGCCTGCGAACGGTTCCATGCGAACTTCAGTGGTTCGCGTTCGCGTCCCGCAGGCGAACCTTTGCGGAAGTTCGGTTCGCCCAATAATGCACATGGAGGGTCAACTTTGACCCTCTACATCACAGTCAGCAGGCCCAGTGTAGCCAATCAGGCTACACTAGCCCCTGGAGCCCCACCCCCCCTTATATAAGGCAGGCAGCGGCGGCCATTACGGCCACTCGTGTGCCTGCATTAGTCAGAGTAGGGCGAGCTGCTGCAGACTGTCTCTCAGGGAAAGATTAGTTAGGCTTAGCTTGTTCCTGTCTGGCTGCATACCTGTTCTGTGAACCCACCACTGCATACCTGTGCTGTGAACCCACCACTGCATACCTGTGCTGTGAACCCACCACTGCATACCTGTTCTGTTCAGTGGACCCGCCACTGTATACCTGTTCATTGAACCCACCACTGCATACCTGTGCTGTGAACCCACCACTGCATACCTGTGCTGTGAACCCACCACTGCATACCTGTGCTGTGAACCCACCACTGCATACCTGTTCTGTTCAGTGGACCCGCCACTGCATACCTGTTCTGTTTAGTGAACCGCCACTGCAGACCTGTTCTGTTTAGTGAACCCGCCACTGCATACCTGTTCTGTTCAGTGAACCCACCGCATCAGTGCGCATACCTGTGCAGTTAAGTGAACCCGCCACTGCATACCTGTTCTGTTCAGTGGACCCACCACTGCATACCTGTTCTGTTTAGTGAACCGCCACTGTATACCTGTTCTGTTTAGTGAACCCGCCACTGCATACCTGTTCTGTTCAGTGAACCCACCGCATCAGTGCGCATACCTGTGCAGTTAAGTGAACCCGCCACTGCATACCTGTTCTGTTCAGTGGACCCGCCACTGCATACCTGTTCTGTTTAGTGAACCGCCACTGTATACCTGTTCTGTTTAGTGAACCCGCCACTGCATACCTGTTCTGTTCAGTGGACCCACCGCATCAGTGCGCATACCTGTGCAGTTAAGTGAACCCGCCACTGCATACCTGTTCTGTTCAGTGGACCCGCCACTGCATACCTGTTCTGTTTAGTGAACCGCCACTGTATACCTGTTCTGTTTAGTGAACCCGCCACTGCATACCTGTTCTGTTCAGTGGACCCGCCACTGCATACCTGTTCTGTTTAGTGAACCCACCACTGCATACCTGTTCTGTTCAGTGGACCCGCCACTGCATACCTGTTCTGTTTAGTGAACCCGCCACTGCATACCTGTTCTGTTCAGTGGACCCGCCACTGCATACCTGTTCTGTTTAGTGAACCGCCACTGTATACCTGTTCTGTTTAGTGAACCCGCCACTGCATACCTGTTCTGTTCAGTGAACCCACCGCATCAGTGCGCATACCTGTGCAGTTAAGTGAACCCGCCACTGCATACCTGTTCTGTTCAGTGGACCCGCCACTGCATACCTGTTCTGTTTAGTGAACCGCCACTGTATACCTGTTCTGTTTAGTGAACCCGCCACTGCATACCTGTTCTGTTCAGTGAACCCACCGCATCAGTGCGCATACCTGTGCAGTTAAGTGAACCCGCCACTGCATACCTGTTCTGTTCAGTGGACCCGCCACTGCATACCTGTTCTGTTTAGTGAACCGCCACTGTATACCTGTTCTGTTTAGTGAACCCGCCACTGCATACCTGTTCTGTTCAGTGGACCCACCGCATCAGTGCGCATACCTGTGCAGTTAAGTGAACCCGCCACTGCATACCTGTTCTGTTCAGTGGACCCGCCACTGCATACCTGTTCTGTTTAGTGAACCGCCACTGTATACCTGTTCTGTTTAGTGAACCCGCCACTGCATACCTGTTCTGTTCAGTGGACCCGCCACTGCATACCTGTTCTTTTTAGTGAACCCACCACTGCATACCTGTTCTGTTCAGTGGACCCGCCACTGCATACCTGTTCTGTTTAGTGAACCCGCCACTGCATACCTGTTCTGTTCAGTGGACCCACCGCATCAGTGCGCATACATGTGCAGTTAAGTGAACCCGCCACTGCATACCTACTCTGTTCAGTGGACCCGCCACTGCATACCTGTTCTGTTTAGTGAACCGCCACTGTATACCTGTTCTGTTCAGTGGACCCGCCACTGCATACCTGTTCTGTTCAGTGGACCCGCCACTGCATACCTGTTCTGTTTAGTGAACCCACCACTGCATACCTGTTCTGTTCAGTGGACCCGCCACTGTATACCTGTTCATTGAACCCACCACTGCATACCTGTGCTGTTCAGTGGACCCGCCACTGCATACCTGTTCTGTTTAGTGAACCGACACTGTATACCTGTTCTGTTTAGTGAACCCGCCACTGCATACCTGTTCTGTTCAGTGGACCCGCCACTGCATACCTGTTCTTTTTAGTGAACCCACCACTGCATACCTGTTCTGTTCAGTGGACCCGCCACTGCATACCTGTTCTGTTTAGTGAACCCGCCACTGCATACCTGTTCTGTTCAGTGTACCCACCGCATCAGTGCGCATACCTGTGCAGTTAAGTGAACCCGCCACTGCATACCTGTTCTGTTCAGTGGACCCGCCACTGCATACCTGTTCTGTTTAGTGAACCGCCACTGTATACCTGTTCTGTTTAGTGAACCCGCCACTGCATACCTGTTCTGTTCAGTGGACCCGCCACTGCATACCTGTTCTGTTTAGTGAACCCACCACTGCATACCTGTTCTGTTCAGTGGACCCGCCACTGTATACCTGTTCATTGAACCCACCACTGCATACCTGTGCTGTTCAGTGGACCCGCCACTGCATACCTGTTCTGTTTAGTGAACCGCCACTGTATACCTGTTCTGTTTAGTGAACCCGCCACTGCATACCTGTTCTGTTCAGTGGACCCGCCACTGCATACCTGTTCTGTTTAGTGAACCCACCACTGCATACCTGTTCTGTTCAGTGGACCCACCACTGTATACCTGTTCATTGAACCCACCACTGCATACCTGTGCTGTTCAGTGGACCCGCCACTGCATACCTGTTCTGTTTAGTGAACCGCCACTGTATACCTGTTCTGTTTAGTGAACCCGCCACTGCATACCTGTTCTGTTCAGTGAACCCACCGCATCAGTGCGCATACCTGTGCAGTTAAGTGAACCCGCCACTGCATACCTGTTCTGTTCAGTGGACCCGCCACTGCATACCTGTTCTGTTTAGTGAACCGCCACTGTATACCTGTTCTGTTTAGTGGACCCGCCACTGTATACCTGTTCATTGAACCCACCACTGCATACCTGTGCTGTTCAGTAGACCCGCCACTGCATACCTGTTCTGTTTAGTGAACCGCCACTGTATACCTGTTCTGTTTAGTGAACCCGCCACTGCATAGCTGTTCTGTTCAGTGAACCCACCGCATCAGTGCGCATACCTGTGCAGTTAAGTGAACCCGCCACTGCATACCTGTTCTGTTCAGTGGACCCGCCACTGCATACCTGTTCTGTTTAGTGAACCGCCACTGTATACCTGTTCTGTTTAGTGAACCCGCCACTGCATACCTGTTCTGTTCAGTGGACCCGCCACTGCATACCTGTTCTGTGAACCCGCCACTGTATACCTGTTCTGTTCAGTGAACCCACCGCATCAGTGCGCATACCTGTGCAGTTAAGTGAACCCACCTACCTACGTGAGTGCACGCAGTGTGATATACCACTCCGTGCATACCCGATATGGACAAAACAGGTAGAGGAAGAGGTAGAGGAAGAGGCAAGTTGCGGGTTCCTGGCATCAAAATAGTGTGACTGGAAGCAGTTTATCCAGCAAAAAAATCTGACTGGCTGTTTGTTGCTCTGCCCCTTTAGTGAATTTGAACCCCAGTCACTTAATGACCGACTGTAGCAGGCTTGAGGCCTCTGCCATTAACAGTGTAAGGATGGCAGACGTTTTAATATTCCCCTTTAAAATCAATAGGTGAATTTTGTTTGGCTGTTGTAGGCTCCACCCACTATTCTGAATATTAATCCCAGTCACCCAGTGACCAACTGTGTCAAGTTTGAGAACCCTGCTATTAACAGTGTAAGAATGGCTGCAGTTTATATTTTCCCATGTAAAAAGTGAGTTTTTTTGGCTCTGCCCACTATTTCTAGCCTTGACATACAGTCACTCAATGACCAAGTTTATGAGCTTTGGGGTCCTTGGCATCGATAATTGTATTTTCCCATTGAAATTAAACAAACCTGATTGGCTGTTTGTGGCCCGCCACGCGCCACCCTTTTCAGAATTTAAACTTCTGTCTCCCAGTGACTGACTGTACCAGGTTTGAGGCCTCTGCCATTAACAGTGTAAGAATGGTAGCAATGTAAATAATCCCCTTGACAATCAATAAGTGAATTTTGATTAGCTGTTGTAGGCTCCACCCACATTTCTTAATTTCAATCCCAGTCACCCAGTGGCCATCTGTGTCAAGTTTAGGAACCCTGCTATTAACAGTGTAAAAACTGTTGTAGTTTATATTTTCCCATGTAAAAAATTTGGTTGTTGGCACTGCCCATTTTTTCTAACCTTGACATACAGTCACTCAATTACCAAGTTTATGAGCTTTGGGGTCCTTGGTATCAATAATTTGTATATTCCCATTGAAATAATCAAATCTGATTGGTTGTTTGTGGCTCCGCCCCCTTTCAAATGGCAGGGTTTGAGAACCCTGCCATTAACAGAGTAAGAATGGCTGCAGTTTATATTTTCCCAGTAAAACTTGTTTTGGCTCCGTCCACTTTTTGCAACCTTGACACAGTCACTCTATGACCAAGTTTGTGAGCTTTCAGGTTCCTGGCATCAAAAACCTGTGATTGGAAGCAGTTTATCCACCAATGAAATCTGATTGGCTGTTTTTGGCTCCGCCCCTTTAGTGAATTTGGGGGCCAGTCACCCAATGACCGACTGTAGCAAGTTTGAAGCCTCTGCCATTAACAGTGTTAGAATGGCAGAAGTTTAAATATTCCCCTTGAAAATCAATAGGTGAATTTTGATTGGCTGTTTTAGACTCCACCCACTTTCCTGAATCTTAATCTCATTTACCCAGTGATCAAGTGTGCCAAGTTTGAAAACCCTGCGATTAACAGTCTTAAGCTCAACACACACCATACAATCTTGGTTGGACAGATTTACCAAATCTATGTAGTATAAGGTCCATTAGATTGAAAATACCTTGAATGATTGATTGAATAAGCTCTTATACTACATGAAAGTGGTAAGATTGAACAACCAAGATTGTATGGTGTGTGTTGAGCCTTAGGCTCAACACACACCATACAATCTTGGTTGTTCAATCTTACCACTTTCATGTAGTAGAAGAGCTTATCCAATCAATCATTCAAGGTATTTTCAATCTGTTGGCCCTTTTACTACATAGATTTGGTAAATCTGTACAACCAAGATTGTATGGTGTGTGTTGAGCTGAAGAATGGCTGCAGTTTACATTTTCCCATTTAAAATGAATGGCTGAAATTTGATTGGCTGTTTAATGCTCCACCCACTTTTCCTGGATTTGTAACCTTTGTCACCAAGTGACCAACTGTGCCAAGTGTCAGGACTCTGGCCTGATCACTGTGAGAATGGCAGACTTTTCCATTTTTTTTCCACTGACATAATTGAGTGAAATCTGATTAGCTGTAGCTCTGCCCAGGTGTGCAGGGGGATGTGAGACCCCCAGAACATATCATCCCAGGCAGTAAGGGATCTGTATACCAAGTTTTGTTCAAATATGTCAAGCTGTTTTCGAGTGATCGCGGCACAAACATACATACACACACACACGCACACACACACACACACATACATACTAGTGATGGGTCGTTCGCGAACGAGCCGCCTTTAAGAGCCGGCTCTTTGCTGTGAACGACAAGAGCTGGCTCTCAGTTTTAAAAGAGCCGATGCCTCAGCCGCCCCACACAGCTCTGATTTGCTATGTAGTAAAGGGCGCTGAGGCATGCTGGGAGATGTAGTCCTCCTCTTGCAGCTTGTAGGCGTGTATGGGGCGGAGCAGAGCAGTAGCAGGAGGGATTGCCCCAGTCAGCGAAGCAGTCTGGAGTTGTCATGGAGACGGGGGCAGGGCTTTTACTCCGATTCTGAGTGGTGTCCAGTGATATTTAATGAAAAGCCGATTGAGAGCCGTAAGAGCCGGCTCTTTAATGGGAGCCGATTCAGAAGAGCCGATTCTCTGAGAAGAGCCGGAATTCCCATCACTAATACATACATACATACATACTGTACATACATCCGATTTTATATACAGTATATACTGTAGATTGTACATACAGTCCTGATTCAAAATACGACTTTCCATGAAAAAAAAAAGCAAACAAACAAACTACTTGTAACGATTCAAGTGAATGATTGATGACAGCTTGTGAAATGCTTTCAGCTCCTCCCACACAGACACATATTCTGCCAGTGAAGTGTTTCTTTTCCACTCTACTTTTATTAGCTCTACACATGACGTGATAAGCGGAAACAGAAAATATAGCACAGGGAAAATGAGAGCCCAATCTGGTGTAATATTTGAAGTGTAAACTTTGTGTAGGTAGACAAATAAATGAGCACTCATGCAGGGGATACATGGTTTATGAATTGAGCCGCTGATGGCTCGATTGATAAGATCAGACGTTTCTGATCAGCACCTGGATCGTTTCCGTGCTCAATACCCGCGGGCGGAACAATGGGAGAAAACGAGCGGAAGATAAGAAGCGCCTGCGGGGATGAGCGGGAATCGATCCAGGCTACCGTGGGGACGAGCGTGGATGCGCCGGAATCAAGCCAGCGGCCCGATTCCGGCGCATAAAGCGAACCGTGGATGCCCAGCATTACACTCTTCAACCAGAATAAATAAGAGTAGGTATGGCCGCCTCCATATCCCTCACACTTAAAGAGAACCTGTAACAAAAAAAAGTCCCTTGGGGCTACTCATCCCGGTAGAGAGAAGCCTCAGGGTCCCAATGAGGCTTCTCCCTCCCCTGTAGCTGCAGACAGTCCAGCGCTGGCTCCCCTGAAGCATCCCGCAATCCTCCCGCGACAAGGCTGACAAGCGCTGATTTATTTACCTTTTCTGGCTCCAGCAGGGGGCTGTTGCGGCTCTCCACACAGAGATAGGCGAAAATAGCCGATCTCTGTCGGATCCGCTCTATTGCGCAGGCGCAGGAGACTTGCGCCTGTGCCGTAAAGCGGCACGACAGGGATCGGCTATTTCCGCCTATCTCCGAGCGGAGAGCCGATACTGCGCCTGCGCTGGAGCCCGGGAGGTGAATATTTACATCCCTGCTGTTCGGGGAGCTTTTTTGTCGCCGCCATGGGACCGAGGAGGACGGGGGAGGCCTCAATAGGATCCGGAGGCTTCTCCCACCCCAGGTGAGTACCCCCCAGGGGAGGTTTTTCTCGATACAGGTTTTCTTTAACCCAAGAGAGGGATATGGAGGCTGTCATATTTATTTCCTTTTAATCAATACTAGTTGCCTGGCTATCCTGCTGCACTTCTACCTTTAACACTTTTAGCCATAGACCCTAAACAAGCATGCAGATCAGATATTTCTAAAACAAAACAAAAAAATCTGACAAGATTAGACAAGATTAGTGACAAGATTAGACAATGCATGTTTCAGGTTTGTGACTCGGACACCACTGAGTCAGAATGATCAGCAGGATTCCAGGCAACTGGTCTTGTTTAAAAGGAAATAAATATGACAGAAAGAGATTTTAGGCCAATCAGAAGCCTCAGAAGTATAAGGCCAATGAGAGAATGCAGAAGTTTGCTGCAGTTGCTTTCTACCTTCTCAATCAGCAGTGCTGCTCATCCGGATTCCGGATATCTGGGTAACCCAGATAATCCGAACTTTTTCAGCTATCTAACCGGATTCGGATTCCGAATACCTGGGCCAAAATCCTGATAGCTATCTGCGGATATTTGGCCGCATACCCGGATATCATGCGGATATCCGGATCTGGGTACTGTTACCATGGAGATGACGTCCATGACGTCATTCAGCCAATCAGAGGGCTCCAAGCCTAATCAGAGGGCTCCCAGCCTAAGCCTAAGCAACCAATTACAGAAGGGAACCTTGGCCAGTCCCTCCTGTATATAAGGAGGGGGCCATGATGACAATCTCATCCTTGCTTTGTGACTGCCACTGAGAGACAATTCCAGTGTGTTTGGCTAAAGCAAGTGCGTTATCCCAGTGATAAACCCAGCGTTTTTACACTGAAACACCTTCACTACACTACTGTTATATTGTGTTGTAGTTAGCTAGTCTGTGTATAGTTTGTTAGTGTGTGTCAGTCAGTCAGACTTTGAGCTGCAGCAGCTGCCTCCTAGCAGTGATGCTCGGATGGAGGTCGTGATCACTACTTGCCGTGATTCCACGACCATTTTTCATCTGCCACAGACATTCGTCGCCATGGAACAATTTGCATTCATTAAAATCCGCTTCGGCAGACCGTGAATGAACGCATTCACAGTCGTGAAAATGGCGCAGAAGTCGTGGTTAGGTCGTGAATAGCAGAAGTAGGCGAAAGTGACTTCCTTGGGCCAATCAGAGGCCCCCAGCCAGGCCCTAGCAACCAATCACAGGAGGGGAGGCTATGCCCTCCCCTCCTGCATATAAAGCGGCGGCCATGATAGAAAAGCTCCGTCCTTGCTAGACTCTGGTACTGAGAGGATCATTTCCAGGCCATTGTTGCTTCAGCAAGCGTGGTTTCTGTGACAAAACCAAGCGTTTTTACTCCTAACAGTGCTCTTATGTTGTACGTGTCAGTTGTATTTAGTTAGCTAGCCAGTGAGTAATTGCTGTAGTCAGTGTAGTCAGAGTGTACTGGTGATTAGTGTGTTTAGTGCAGACAGGCAGATTCAGAGTGCTCACTTGTATTCAGCTAGCCAGTCATACACTTCAGCTACTACTTACAGTCACACTACCACTGCCAGTGCTGTTCATTCAGTAAGTTTCGTGAGTGACATTGTGTACTGTGCTCACTGCTCACTGGTATTATTCATCTCATTTGGCAGTGATACCCTTCAGTTACATTGTACTGTGCTCACTGCTCACTGGTATTAACCACTTGAGGACCACAGTCTTTTCGCCCCTTAAGGACCAGAGCCTTTTTCTCCATTCAGACCACTGCAGCTTTCACGGTTTATTGCTCGGTCATACAACCTACCACCTAAATGAATTTTACCACCTTTTCTTGTCACTAATACAGCTTTCTTTTGGTGCTATTTGATTGCAGCTGCGAATTTTAGTTTTTATTATATTCATCAAAAAAGACATGAATTTTGTCAAAAAATGATTTTTTTTACTTTCTGTGCTGACATTTTTCAAATAAAGTAAAATTTCTGCATACATTTTTGTCCAAATTTATTTTGCTACATGTCTTTGAAAAAAAAAAATATCCATTCAGTGTATATTTATTCTTTTGGGTAAAAGTTATAGCGTTTACAAACTATGGTGCCAAAAGTGAATTTTCCCATTTTGAAGCATCTCTGACTTTTCTGACCACCTGTCATGATTCATGAGGGGCTAAAATTCCAGGATAGTATAAATACCCCCCAAATGACCCCATTTTGGAAAGAAGACACCCCAAGGTATTCTGTTAGTAGTACGGTGAGTTCATAGAATATTTTATTTTTTGTCACAAGTAAGCGGAAATTGATTTTGTTTTTTTTTCACAAAGTGTCATTTTCCGCTAACTTGTGACAAAAAATAAAATCTTCTATGAACTCACCATACTCCTAACGGAATACCTTTGGGTGTCTTCTTTCTAAAATGGGGTCATTTGTAGGGGTTCCTATAGTGCCCTGGCATTTTAGGGGCCCTAAACCGTGAGGAGTAGTCTTGAAACCAAATGTCGCAAAATGACCTGTGAAATGCTAAAGGTGCTCATTGGACTTTGGGCCCCTTAGCGCACTTAGGGTGCAAAAAAGTGCCACACGTGGTACCGCCGTACTCAGGAGAAGTAGTATAATGTGTTTTGTGGTGTATTTTTACATATACCCATGCTGGGTGGGAGAAATATCTCTGTAAGGCCCGGTTCACATTAGCGGGCGCCGTCCGGAATCGCCGTGCCGGAGCCGGACCGCATGCGGGACGGACGGAACGGACGCACGGCATAGCAATGAAAGCCTATGCGTGCGTTCACATGCGTCCGTTTCGTCCGGACCGGATCCGGACTCCGGCATAAGACCCAACATGCGCTATTTTTTGGTCCGGCTCCTCCGGCAGCCGTATCCGGGGCGGAGCCGGACTGCACCATCCGGCCAATACAAACAATGAGAACCGGAGAGCGCACAACATACTGGCTAAAAATCCGGATGTTCTACCCCACTTCCTATGCGGATTGTTGCGGCGATTTTGGATGGGGACACATGGGCAAGCATTTTGGAGTGGAGCAGCAGTGACTTTTAAATGAGCTGGAGATGTTGGCAGCATGTCGGAGGTGGAGGTGAGTGCTAAACAGCGGAGGGCCTGATTCCACAGGTCCCCCTTCTGCTGACCTCCCAGACCCCAACATTTTATTTGGTTTGTACTAACTTTTGCCAAACGGATCCGGATCGCATCCTGATGAACACCTGATGCAACCTGACTGGATCCGGATCGGATCCGGATCAGAACCGTACGGTTCCGATCCGGATCCGGTCCGGATCCGGTCAGGTTATCCGGTCCGTTTGGCAGAGAACCGCAAGTGTGAACCGGGCCTTAATGACATTTTTTTTTATTTTTTTTACACACAATTGTCCATTTACAGAGAGATTTCTCCCACCCAGCATGGGTATGTGTAAAAATACACCCAAAAACACATTATACTACTTCTCCTGAGTACGGCGATATGACATGTGTGACACTTTTTTGCAGCCTAGGTGCGCTAAGGGGCCCAACGTCCATTTCACAGGTCATTTTGAGGCATTTGTTTTTCTAGACTACTCCTCACGGTTTAGGGCCCCTAAAATGCCAGGGCAGTATAGGAACCCCACAAGTGACCCCATTTTAGAAAGAAGACACCCCAAGGTATTCCTTTAGGTGTATGGTGAGTTCATAGAAGATTTTATTTTTTGTCACAAGTTAGTGAAAAATGACACTTTGTGAAAAAAAAAAAAATCAATTTCCGCTAACTTTTGACAAAAAATAAAATCTTCTATGAACTCGTCATACACCTAACAGAATACCTTGGGGTGTCTTTTTTCTAAAAAGTGATCACTTGTGGGGTTCCTATACTGCCCTGGCATTTTACGGGCCCTAAACCGTGAGTAGTCTGGAAACCAAATGTCTCAAAATGACTGTTCAAGGGTATAATTTTGATGACAGGTGGTCTATGAGGGGGCGAATTTTGTGGAACCGATCATAAGCAGGGTGGCCTCTTAGATGAAAGGTTGTATTGGGCCTGATCTGATGGATAGGAGTGCTAGGGGGAGTGACAGGAGGTGATTGATGGGTGTCTCAGGGGGTGATTAGAGGGGAAAATAGATGCAATCAATGCACTCGGGAGATGATCGGAAGAGGGTCTAAGGGGGGATCTGAGGGTTTGGCCGAGTGATCAGGAGCCCACACGGGGCAAATTAGGGCCTGATCTGATGGGTAGGTGTGCTAGGAGGTGACAGGTGGTGACAGGAGGTGATTGATGGGTGTCTCAAGGTGTGATTAGAGGGGGGAATAGATGCAAGCAATGCACTGGCGAGGTGATCAGGGCTGGGGTCTGAGGGCGTTCTGAGGGTGTGGGCGGGTGATTGGGTGCCCTAGGGTCAGATAGGGGTCTAATCTGATGGGTAGCAGTGACAGGTGGTGACAGGGGGTGATTGATGGGTAATTAGTGGGTGTTTAGAGGAGAGAACAGATGTAAACAATGCACTTGGGAGGTGATCTGACGGTGGGTCTGCAGGCGATCTGATGGTGTGGGTGGGTGATTAGATTGCACGCAAGGGGCAGGTTAGGGGCTGATTGATGGGTGGCAGTGACAGGGGGTGATTGATGGGTGGCAGTGACAGGGGGTGATTGATGGGTGGCAGTGACAGGGGGTGATTGATGGGTGATTGATAGGTGATTGACAGGTGATCAGTGGGTTATTAGAGGGAAGAACAGATGTAAATAATGCACTGGCGAATTGATAAGGGGGGGTCTGAGGGCAATCTGAGTTAACAACCCGCCGGCGCTTCCGATTGGCCGGCGGGTTGACGAAGTGGGTGGGCGGAGCCTATTGCCGGAGGATGCGCGCGCATAACAGCGCGCGATCCCCGGCCAGCAGCCACATGAGGACTCGCCACCGATGGGCGTATTGCGGTCGTTTAGGCCCAGCCTTTGCCGCCGCCCATCGGCTGTATGCGGCCCTCAAGTGGTTAAGTTCAGCAGGACCCCCCCTCCCTCACCTGGGTCCCCCCTCTGCGCTTCCCCTCTAGCTGAAGTTCAGCAGCAGCCACTGCTATTAGTAAGAGGCAGTGAGCGGGGATGACTCACCTCTTCCATGTTCCAGCGTGCGTGCACTTACAATACAGTGGGTGGCATTGCAGGAAGTGACGACAGTGTAACGCACGCTGGAACGCGGAAGAGGTGAGTCATCCCTGCCCGCTGCCTCTTAATAAGAGCAGTGGCTGCTGCTGAACTTAAGCTGGAGGGGGAGCGCACATGGGGGACCCAGGTGAGGGAGGTGGGGTTCTGCTGAGCTTAAGCTGAAGGGGGAGTGCACAGTATACCTTATACATACATAAGGCTTCCTCCAGCACCCTTAAAATGATCCAAAACTGAGAAGGATATGGATTTTTTTCCTTTTAAAATAATGCCATTTGCCTGATTCTCCTGCTGATCCTGGGTCTCTAATATTTTTAGCCACAGCCCCTCAACTAGCATGCAGGTCAGGTGCTCTGACTAAAGTCAGACTGGATTAGCTGCATGCTTGTTTCAGGTGTGTGATTCAGACACTATTGCAGTCAAAGAGATCAGCAGGACTGCCAGGCAACTGGTATAGTTTAAAAGAAAACATCTATAGCCCACTCAGTGTAGGTTCCCTTTAGGCCGGTTATGTCAAACCGGTCCTTCTAGGGCCGAGGTCCTGACACATTTTTGACATAACTCAAATTAATTGATAGGTCTGAATCATGAAAACTGCTACTGTTCGCGTGCTACAGTTGGTCATTAAGTGATTGGGGTTCAAATTTACTAAAGGGGTGGAGCTACAAACAGCCAATCAGATTTATTTGCTGGATAAACTGCTTCCATTCACACAATTTTGATGCCACGACGTGGGAAGCTCACAAACTTAAGTCATTAAGTCTTTAAGTGACTGTGTGTCAAGGTTACAAAAAGTTGGTGGAGTCAAAAACAAATTTCACTGGGAAAACTGCAGCCGTTCTTCACTGAATGGTAGGGTTCTCAAACTTTGCACAGTTGGTTACTGGGTGACTGGGATTAATATTTAGAAGAGTGTATAGAGCCTAAAAAAGCCAATCAAAATTGGCCTGTTGATTTTCAAGGGGAATATTTAAATTGCTGTTATTCTTGCGCTGTTAACGGCTTAAGCCTCAAACCGGGTACAGTTGGTCATTGGGTCATTGGGATTCAAATTCAGAAAGGGGGGCGTAGCCACAAACAGCCAATCAGATGTGTTTCATTTCACTGGGAAAATACTAAGTATTGATGCCAAGGACCCCAAAGCTCACAAACTTGGTCATTGAGTGTTTGTGTGTTAGGGTTTGAAAAAGTGGGCAGGGCCAACAGCAGCTAAATACATACCCGGACAACGCTGGGTCTTCAGCTAGTAAATTATAAATTAATTGTAAAATATATATTTAATCTTTTAGTTACATTCCATAGGTAAGTTCCTCTTTAAAAGTAACCCGAGGTGTGAGACCTGTGGAAGATGCCATATTTATTTCCTTCTAAACAATATCAGTTGCCTGGCAGTGCTGCTGATCCTTCTGGTTAGTAGAGTCTAAACCACACACCATAAACAAGCATGCAGCTAATCTTGTCAGATTTGTTATAGACATGTAATCTACATGCTTGTTCAGGGTCTAGGGCTTATCCTCCTAACGCCAATTGGCGGTTGCAAGGTGGCAGCAAGAGGACCGCCTAATGTTGATTGGCATCAAGTCCCGGGGCGGGGTTTTGCAGGCGATCATGCGCGCTGATGCGCGTGAATCTCCGCATGGATGACGGAGCTCCGCTGTGCCCCGTCATCAGTCTCCCAGCAGCGATCACCACTAGGAGACTGTTAGATGGCGAAACCACCGTCTATTTACTCCTTACAGTGCTGTGATCTAATGCAGCACTGTACTGGGGACAGCCGTGTGAAACCGGATCAGTGAATAGTGGCGCACAGCGCCTATGCATACAAATGGCGCCGCATTAAAAAGATATTCTTATCGCTATTTATCGTTAGTACTGCATAATAATGGCGCACAGGGAAAAAAGAAGAAAAACGGCACACACTAACGTTATTTATCAATAGTGGCACACACTAACGTTATTTATCAATAGTGCCGTTCATTTGCCAAACAGCAGACGTTATTGCCCACAGTAGCGTTATTTATCAATAGTGCCCTACATAAGCCAAACTGCAGAAGTTATTTAACTGCAAAACGGTGAATGGATTTAATGTAACACTGTCAAGGTTAGGGTTAGGCACCACTGGGGGGGAGTCTTAGGGTTAGGCACCATCAGGGGGGTGGTTAGGGTTAGGCACCACCAGGGGGGTGGTTAGGGTTAGGCACCACCAGGGGGGTGGTTAGGGTTAGGCACCACCAGGGGGGTGGTTAGGGTTAGGCACCACCAGGGGGGTGGTTAGGTTTAGGCACCACCAGGGGGGTGGTTAGGGTTAGGCACCACCAGGGGGGTGGTTAGGGTTAGGCACCACCAGGGGGGGTTTAGGGGTTAGGGATAGGTACAGAGAGGGTTCTGTGTTTTAATGCTAAATAACAATAAGGCTTTAACGTTAAATAGCGATAAGCGGCAAACGGATTAGCGGCAACACCGTGCGCCATTATTCACAGGCGCCATTTTCAGATGGATCCGTGTGACTCGGCTGTCCCCCTGGCAGACTCAGGGGTGATCGGCTGACGGGGGAAGGGAATGTAGTAAAAACAAAAAATAGCAAAATATATTTCAAAATAAAAGAAATATTTGTATAAAAATAAATAAACATCTCAGCAGGGATCAGGGCCCACCAACAGAGAGCTCTGTTAGTGGGCAGAAAAGGGCGGGGGGGGAATCACTTGTGTGCTGAGTTGTATGGCCCTGCAGCTTGGCCTTAAAGCTGCAGTGGCCTAATTGCTAAAAAAAAATAGCCTGGCCACTAGGGGGGGTGTAAGCCTATGGTCCTGAGTATTAGAGTCAGAGGATCAGCAAGACAGCCAGGCAACTGGTATTGTTTAAAAGGAAATAAACATGTCAGCCTCCATGTCCCTCTCACTTTGGGCTCCCTTTAAGTGGCATTTTCATGTACAGTATAAGGTCATTTTCTTTCCCCCCTAATTCCCGTCAGTATTTGGCAATGATACAATGTAAATAGGGCATGTTTACCATAACTAGTAAATCTCAAATAAGACTTTTTTTCTGGTACACTGGATGTCTGTGTAAATACAGTGATGCAATACAGCATGAGAATACAGTACATTATACAGTATGCTAGCTTATTATAATTCCACCTCTGGTTCCATGTCTCTGAAATGACCTGCCTTTTAGTCATTGTTCAGCTTTGTGATTAGTTGGGCTTTACTTCCCTAAATAACCCAAAAGCTCAGCAAAGTGCAATGTCAATGCGTGACCATTATATGGTAAAAGTAATACTCTGGGCACAGCATGTTACCCAGGATCATGCCTTTTCATGTTTTGCCCCATTTCCTGTCCCTACCTACAATTTGATGCGACCGCCCACTTTTAATGGCAGTGGACTGTTCATTCCACATGCTTCTGTTTCAACTGCATTCATTGGCTCTAAAGGTACATACACACATCCAATTTTTTTCTACAGATGAATGGCCAATTTTACCACTTCTGAGTAGTATGAGAGCTTCCCTACACAGTCTGTTCATAGTATTCAAAATCTGTTGGCCATCATACTACATGGCAGTGGTAAAATTCACCAGTCATCTGCAGATTACAATTGGATGTGTGTACAGAGCCCAAGGCCATGCTGATTTGTGTGTGAGTGTGTGAGTGTGTGTGTGTGTGTGTGTGTGTGTGTGTGTGTGTATAGTGTGTGTGTGTGTGTTAGTGTTGGGCGAACAGTGTTCGCCACTGTTCGGGTTCTGCAGAACATCACCCTGTTCGGGTGATGTTCGAGTTCGACCGAACACCTGATGGTGTTCGGCCAAACCGTTCGGCCATATGGCTGAACGTTCGGCTAGCGCTGTGATTGGCCGAACAGGTCACGTGGTTCGGACCCGAATGCGCTCTGATTGGCCGAACGGGTCACGTGGTTCGGGTAAATAAATACCCGATCCACGTCATTTCTCCGCCATTTGTCTGTGGGTTTAGCTTTGGGTAGGCAGGCAGGGTAGTTCTCTCTCCAGCCAGGCTAGCCAGGGTCCCCCCAGTCATTGTGTCGCTGCTGGGAACAGTAGTACACCGCTCACCCACACTATATAGCATTGTGTTTGCTGCCACTCTGTGTACACCGCTCACCCACCACTGTATAGCATTGTGTTTACTGCCACTCTGTGTCTCTGCTGGGAACAGTAGTACACCGCTCACCCGCCACTGTATAGCATTGTGCTCTGTGTCGCTGCTGGGAATAGTAGTACACCGCTCACCAACCACTGTATAGCATTGTGCTCTGTGTAGCTGCTGGGAACAGTAGTACACCGCTCACCCACCACTGTATAGCCTTGTGCTCTGTGTCGCTGCTGGGAATAGTAGTACACCGCTCACCCACCACTGTATAGCATTGTGCTCTGTGTCGCTGCTGGGAATAGTAGTACACCGCTCACCCACCACTGTATAGCATTGTGCTCTGTGTCGCTGCTGGGAATAGTAGTACACCGCTCACCCACCACTGTATAGCGTTGTGCTCTGTGTCGCTGCTGGGAACAGTAGTACACCGCTCACCCGCCACTGTATAGCATTGTGCTCTGTGTCGCTGCTGGGAATAGTAGTACACCGCTCACCCGCCACTGCATAGCATTGTGCTCTGTGTCGCTGCTGGGAATAGTAGTACACCGCTCACCCGCCACTGTATAGCATTGTGCTCTGTGTCGCTGCTGGGAATAGTAGTACACCGCTCACCAACCACTGTATAGCATTGTGCTCTGTGTCGCTGCTGGGAATAGTAGTACACCGCTCACCCACCACTGTATAGCATTGTGCTCTGTGTCACTGCTGGGAATAGTAGTACACCGCTCACCCACCACTGTATAGCATTGTGCTCTGTGTCGCTGCTGGGAATAGTAGTACACCACTCACCCACCACTGTATAGCATTGTGCTCTGTGTCGCTGCTGGGAACAGTAGTACACCGCTCACCCACCACTGTATAGCATTGTGCTCTGTGTCGCTGCTGGGAACAGTAGTACACCGCTCACCCACCACTGTATAGCATTGTGCTCTGTGTCGCTGCTGGGAATAGTAGTACACCGCTCACCAACCACTGTATAGCATTGTGCTCTGTGTCGCTGCTGGGAATAGTAGTACACCGCTCACCCACCACTGTATAGCATTGTGCTCTGTGTCGCTGCTGGGAACAGTAGTACACCGCTCACCCACCACTGTATAGCATTCTGCTCTGTGTCGCTGCTGGGAACAGGAGTACACCGCTCACCCACCACTGTATAGCATTGTGCTCTGTGTCGCTGCTGGGAACAGTAGTACACCGCTCACCCACCACTGTATAGCATTGTGCTCTGTGTCGCTGCTGGGAATAGTAGTACACCGCTCACCCACCACTGTATAGCATTGTGCTCTGTGTCGCTGCTGGGAATAGTAGTACACCGCTCACCCACCACTGTATAGCATTTCTGTACTGCCACTGTACTGCTGCCAGTCAGCGTGTACTTTAAGGATAAGTGAAATGAAGAAGAAATCCTGTGAAAGAGGGAGGGGCAAGGGAAGAGGTGTTTCCCCTGACGGTTCACGTACAGGCCACAGTGGAGCACCGAAGAAAACCCACTCAATACCGCCCATGTTGTCCAGGAAATCAACCCTCACAAATCCAAAAGAACAGGACCAGATAATTAATTGGATGACCTCTCAAGCGTCCAGCAGTGGGTTAAGCAGCACCAGCACATCACGCACGAGGTCCGAGTCCTCAGCCAGTTACAAGGAGCCAGTGGGCACAAAGCTGACACAACCGGCAGCGACACCACGCACACAACTGCCAAAAAACCAGTCCGAAGAATTTCCTCAGGACACAATGGGGTATTCGCAGGAGCTATTCCCAGCCCAACAAACTTCCACCTTTCAAAGGTCAATGGAACAGCCAGAAATGTTGTGCCTGGATTCACAACCATTTACTGTTGGAAATGCACCGCGCACTGAAATGCAAGGCGAGTCCGAGGACTTTGAAACCCAAATCCCAGAGCAAGTTGGGCAGGAGGGGTTTCAATTGCAGGAGGTCGGCCGAGAAGATCTGGAAGACGACGTTGGAGTGAGCTGCGCAGAGGTTATTCTGGGGAGCTCTACTCCACGGCAGCGGCCCACAATCACATATGACGAGTTTGAGGAGATGGAAGAGGAGGGTTTGGACAATGTGGACACAGACTCAGATTTTGTATGTGAAGGAGAACATCGCCGTCGTAGCAGCACAGATGAGTCTGTTGAAGAACCCACTGCTGCACGAGTTCGCCTTGTGCCACAAGGTAGGCAGCGCGAAATTTCAGGCACCACAAGCGTGGAAGTTCAAGTGAGACGCAAAAGAGGCGCAAACAGAAATCGCCAGCAAGGCAGGTGCTCCAAAGTCTGGCCTTTCTTTGAAGACTGCAGTGAGGATGGTACCATGGTGATTTGCAAGGTGTGCAAGACCCGCCTGAGCAGGGGGAAAAATATTAACAACCTCTCCACCACCAGCATGACCCGCCACATGGTATCCAAACATCCCACACTGTGGGCAAACGCGGCAGGACAGGGTACCAGCAACACTGCCTCCCTTGGGGTCACCAGACTCACCACCAGACCCTCCTCAGCAGCAGCAGTAGCCCAGCCATTGCGTGGTTCACAACAACATTCACAAACATCAGACGACGCTGACACTGTCACTTTCCGGAATAGTGCTCTTGAGGTCTCCCAGTCTTCATCAAACACAACAACCAACAGCCCTTCAGTGTGCAGCCCTACGGTTCAGTTGTCTGTCTCGGAGATGTTTGAGCGCAAGAGGAAATTGCCAGCAAATGACCCCCGGGCCGTGGCACTAACAGCAAGCATAGCCAAGCTTCTGGCCTGCGAAATGCTGCCATATCGAGTGGTGGAGAAAACCGCTTCAAGGGCATGATGTCAGTGGCCATCCCACATTACGTGGTTCCCGGCCGCTACCACTTTGCACGCTCTGCAGTGCCTGAGTTGCATGAGCACGTGGTCAGCAAAATTGAAGAATGCCGTTGCCTGCAAGGTTCACCTCACCACTGACACCTGGACGAGTGCGTTTGGCCAGGGTCGATACATCTCCCTTACCGCGCACTGGGTGAACCTTGTGGAGCCTGGCAGCGATTCCTCACCTGCTACGGCGCGGGTGTTGCCCACGCCGCAAACAGCTGCACCGCCGTACCTCCCACTGGATAACAACAGCAGCACCTACCTCTCTGACTCCTTCTCCTCCAACGCATCTCAAAGCTGTACCTCATCCGGAAACGCTAACCCAGCAGCAGTAGGATCGTGGAAGCAGTGCAGCACAGCTGTTGGCATGTGTCAGCAAGCGTTGCTGAAGCTGATCTGCCTTGGGGATAAGCAGCACACAGGGGAGGAAATTTGGAGGGGAATAAAGGAACAGACGGATTTGTGGCTGGCACCGCTGGACCTGGAACTGGGCATGGTTGTGTGTGATAATGGGAGTAATCTCATTCGCGCTTTAAGGTTGGCTAAGCTGACACACATCCCTTGCCTGGCGCACGTGATGAACCTAGTAGTTCAGCGGTTCCTGAGGACATACCCAGGCGTGACCGATCTTCTGTTGAAGGTGCGATGAGTGGCCAAACATTGTAGAAATTCCAGTACTGCTTCGGGGGCACTCGCCAAGATGCAGGAGCGCTTCAATCTCCCCCACCATCGCTTGCTGTGTGATGTCCCTACGCGCTGGAATTCTACGCTGCACATGCTAGCCCGCTTTTGTGAGCAGAAGAGTGCAGTGGTCCAGTACATGACGGCGCAGTACCGAGGCGCATCCGGACAGCTGCCAAGCTTCTGTGGATCTGATTGGGCCAACATGTTGGACCTCTGCCAAGTCCTCCAAAATTTTGAGCAATCCACATTGCTTGTGAGCAGTGACAACTCTTCAGTCAGCATTACCATACCACTGCTGTGTTTACTGAAGAAGTCAATGTTGAAAATCAAGGAA